>NC_143182.1:13030357-13332142 GCF_047325235.1 Durio zibethinus
TAGGTGTGATAATGTCAGGTGTGAGAGCACCAAGATTGAAACCTGGGCAGAGTTCCAAAAAGAGTTCAGAGAATAATTTTACTCAGAGTATGTTGATGATGAGGCATGGGCAAAGTTGTATAGGCTGAGCCAGTAAGGGGACATAAGGAAGTATGTCTAAAAATTTTTTGAACTAATGCTACAAATCTCGGATCTAGGTGAAAATGACGCCTTATTTGTTTTCATGGATGGACTGAAGCCGTGGGTGAAGCATGAGCTACAATGGAGGGGAGTTCATGACTTGGCTAAAGCCATGACTACTGTCGAGGCCTTAATAGAGTTCAAGCCTCTGAACAATTTTGAGTTTTGCAAGCCCAAAGGTAAGGGCAGGGACGATAGGGATCGAAAGAAGCAGTCTAAGGGTCCATGATCGAGAGTCCAAGGATAGAGATCGAGACCGTTCACCTAAGGATGGTGAAAGGAAGCCACCAGCAGGCAAGTGGAAAGCAAAGGGGGACCGAGAGCCACTAGCATGCTACCTATGTAGAGGGAGCCACATAGCGTGCAATTACTCGTAGAAGGGTAAGTTGGCTGCTGTAGACAAGGAGTCTAACGAAGAGCCAGAGTTAGAGGCAGCAAAGCTTGGGTCATTGGTGCTCAATGTTGTTCAGAGTAAGGGGAGCCGTAAGCCAAAGGGCTTGATGTTTACGGATCTGATGGTTACGGGTCAAAAGGTGAGTGCACTGGTAGACACAGGTGCCTCACATCTTTTTATTTCAAGTGATGGAGCCAAGAAGCTCAAACTAAAGGTGCAAAAAGGGATTGGTACCATTAAAACTATGAACTCCAAGGAGGTTTCAGTCATTGGAGTAGCACGGGGAGTGGAGTTACAGCTTGGAGATTGGAAAGGTAAAGAAACCATAGAAGTAATACCCCTTGACGACTATGAGTTTGTGATTGGGTTGAATTTCCTTGTTCGGATTAACGCCCTCCTTGTGCCTTTTGTCGATTGTATTTGCATCCTGGATGCACGATGCCAATGCCTAGTGCCATTGAAGAGAGGGTTTGGAGTTGGGTCGCGGGTGGTGTCAGCCATCCAATTTGCCAAGACGGTAAGCAGACAAGAAGACACCTTCTTGGCAGCTCTGAAATATGATGAGCCAAGGGAGAAAGAGATCGAGTCACCCTTAGAGGTACTAAAGGTGCTGAAGACCTTTAGTGATGTGATGCCCGCAAAGCTGCCAACCAACTACCACCTAAGAGGGAGGTGCACCACAAGGTCGAACTGGTGTCCGAGGCCAAGCCACTAGCTAGAGTCCCTTACCGAATGTCTCCACCAGAGTTGGAAGAGTTAAGAAAGCAGTTTAAAGTATTAATTGATGCTGGCTTCATCAGGCCATCGAAGGCACCTTATGGTGCATCGATTCTATTCCAACACAAGCATCTTACGAAATTAGATTTTTAGATAAAGTACAAGCCAAGACGGGTGAACCTAGTGGTAGATGCCCTAAGTAGGAAGGTTAACTTTGCTGCCATTAACCAACCAGAGGGGTCACTGGTGCCGCACATCAAGGAGGGGCTTGTGCATGATCCTACAGCTAAGGCTCTTATGGAGTACGCCTAGCAAGGTAAGACTAGGCAGTTTTGGTTGCAAGATGATTTGTTGTACACCAGGGGTAGTAGACTGTTTGTGTCGTAACACAGGAAGCTCTGCAAGGAAGTTTTACAAGAATGTCATGATTCATGGTGGGCTTGACACCCCAGAGTGAGTCGTGCCTTGGCGTTGATCGAGGATCGATACTACTAGCTGCACATGAGGGATGATGTGGAGGCCTATGTGAAGACTTGTCTTGTGTGCCAATAGGACAAGGTGGAGCTTAAGAAACCAGACGATCTTTTGGAGCTATTGGCAGTGCCAGAGCCACCATGGGAGAGTGTTTCCTGGACTTTATAGTTGGTCTACCCAAAGCAAAAGGGTTTGAAAGCGTCATGGTAGTGGTGGACAGGTTTTCCAAGTATGGAATTTTCATTCCAGCAACCAAAGAGTGCCCAGCCGAGGAGATAGCTCGATTGTTCCTAAAGAACATGGTTAAGTACTGGAGAGTGTCGAAGACCATTGTTAGTGATCGGGACGGGCATTTCACGGGCAGGTTCTGGACTAAGTTGTTCAAGCTATTGGGGTCAGACTTGAACTTTTTCACTAGCATGCATCCGTAGACCGATGGGCAGATAGAACGTATCAATAGACTATTGGAGGTCTACCTTAGGCACTATGTGAGTTCCACACAAAGGGACTGGCCAAAGCTGCTAGATGTTACGCAGTTTTCTTACAACTTACAAAGGAGTGAGGCAACGAACCAGAGCCTATTTGAGGTTATGACAGGGCAACAACCACTAACACCTGGTTTGATTGTGGCAGGTTATACAGGGTCGAATCCAGCAGCATACAAGTTTGCCAAGGCATGGCAAGAGCAAACTGACTTGGCCAGAGTCTGTCTACATAAGGTAGCCAAGAGGTCGAAGAAGTGGACAGACCATAATAGACGGGACGTGTAGTTCCAGGTTGGAGACTTGGTGTTTATGAAGCTGCATCCCATTGTGCGCCACAAGGGGCTACACAAATGCTTAGTCCGGAGGTATGAAGGATCTTTTCGAGTAGTCAAGAGGGTAGGCAAGGTTGCCTACAAGCTGGATATGCCACGCAAGTTGAAGGTACACTCGATGTTTCATGTAAGCATGCTCAAGCTGTTTTATGAGGATAAGAGAGATCCAGGATGGACAGAGTCAAAGTGTACCCCATTGGGAGCAAAGGCCTCATATGAGAAGGAGGCCTACAGCATCATAACTGATCGAAAGGTGAGACGAAAGAACTATCAATCAAGATAAGAGTACTTGATACGCTGGAAGGGAATTCCAGACAGTGAGGTGAGCTGGGAACTAGCAGAAGACTTATGGTAGTTCAGGGACTAGATCAAATAGTACCATGCAGAAGACGTAACGAGGGCATTGTGCAATCAGGTGGGGGAGAATGTCACACCCTGGACGGGTGCGCCAGGCACATCAGACGCACCAGCAGGCGAGCCAGAGGTTGAGGCCCTTAGACCAAGCGCACTGGTGGGTATTTGCACGCAAGGCCTAGAAGCCAAGGTCAGAATGCCCGCCCAGTTGGTAGGCCAGCCCGTGAGGCCAAGGCCTGGCATGCAAGCTGCCCACACCACATCCAAAAGGGCCAAATGTGCTGGACACGCAAGGGAAGCTTCTGGAAGCTTGCAGGATCAGCTGAAGCCTCCTTGCAGATTTGGTTGACCGTAAAAATCAGGAGTTATAATCCTAATTGATTGTAATCTGTATAATCCCATGATTTTAACCTTTATTCTAGGGATATTGCCATTAAGTGTAGCTGGAGCCTCAACTATAAATAGAGGGCTATTTCACCCTCATTTGTACACCATTAAACACTTTTGTTTCAGTGAATATACAGCATATTCCAGCATTTTACCTTGTTATCCCGTTTCTCTTTAACTTACATAATCAGCCCTTCCTATTGTTCTAGTGCCCGCACGCTTGTGTTTTAGGCTGACTTAGGCACAAAAGAGGAAATTTCAAGCCTAAGACCATACGGATTCTGAGTCTAATGTCGGAGTCCGTGACAATAGCACCCTCATAACGCCCATTGAAAGATGGTACCAGCTTAATTTTATATTATCCAATAAGCCTTAAAAATTTACCAAGTAATTAATTATTAGAAATTATTTTCAATTGGCTCTAATACTTTTAGCAAAAAAGTGAGAAAATTCTCTCATCTTAAGAGTATGCAAGAAAACTACTGTTTCACTTGTAGAGGCTTCATCGTCGAATTATTTAATATTAAAAAAAATCTAAGAAAAAAAATAAAAAAAGAATAGTGATTCAACTTTCGATATAAATCTCTTTTTTAAAAAAAAAACATGGAAGTTTTTAATTTAAGAAAAATTGATACTTTCAACTTTTCTTTAAAAATATATTTTTTAGAATTTTTATTTTTTAAAAAAATTGATACTTTCAACTTTTTCCTGAAAATATATTTTTTTGGAATTTTTATTTTTAAGAAAAATTGATACTTTCAACTTTCCCTCAAAAATATTTTTTGTAGAAATTTTATCTTCAAAGAAAATTGATACTTTTAACTTTTCCTCAAAAATATATTTTTTTAGAATTTTTATTTTAAGAAAATCATTAAAAAAATAAATAAATATAAAAATAAAAATAAAATAAAAAATACCAAATAATTCTAATCTAATCAATAAATAATAATAATAATAATAATAATAAATAAAATGAAAAGAAAAAAAAAATCTTAGCGCAGCTCAACTTGAGTGGCTAGGATTGACTTGGCTTGAGGAAGAAAAATGGTTTGAAGAACACGGCTCGAGAATGCGTAACTCGGCTCGACTCCAGGGGAGGCTTAGTACGCGGGTCGCTAGACCGGGTCGCGATTGGGTAGAGTCGGATCTTGGCAAAACGTGCGCATCCTGTGGGTTCACTAACACCAAAATGACATCGTTTTACGGTACTATAATAGGCTCCAACTTTTGTTTTTCTATAGACTGTTTCTTTCCCTCTTTCTCTCCTCTCTATTTTTTTTTCTCTTTCTCTCTAAAAAACCCAAGAACATCGATTGAATCTCGTCAGATTTTAAAAAATATTATCGGAATCTGAGTTGTTCATCGAAAGTACATCAGAAAGTTGATCGATTTTTGGAAATAGTATGTCAAAAACTGGGTAGTTGGTCGAAAAATTCAACCGATGCCGAAAAAGTCACCAAAAAATTCACCGGAATCTGAAAATTTTTCAAAATAAAAATCATCAAAATTTCTCAAAAATTTTTAAAAAAACTCTTAAAATTGCTTTTGACCCTTTTGAACACTCATTTTTCTTTTCTTTTTGCTCTCTCTCTGTGTGTCTATTTTGTTTTCTGTGAACCTATTTATAGGGATTGATCAAAAGAGTTTTTGATCAATCCCAACTCCTTTTAGGATTTAGATTCAATCTTTGAATCCAATCCCAACTCTGCCAGCTCTCAAATCATTGTCAAATTTATTCTAATTTTTGATCCTAATCCTAATCTCTACCGAAAATTAATCAAGAGAAAAAAAAGATAAAAATAAAAAATAATAGATAGATATATTAATAGATAACTAAAAGAAAATAATTAGATAAATAAAAAATATTAATAGATAAATAATAATAATAATAATAATAATAATAATAATAATAATAATAATAATAATAATAATGAAAAATAATAAAATTAAAAATTAAATTAAATTGAATTAAAAAAATGAACTCATATCATCAATTTAGACTAGGTCCAATTGATTTGGGCCTGGATCAAATTGGGTGTCTACAGTATCAAAAATTATTTTAGGTATATTCCTTTAGAAATATATCTAAGTTAGGTATGTTAAAATTTAGCAAAGTCAATGAAGTTAAAAATATTAATTTTTTATGTCAATTTAATATAGTTTACTTTCCAAATTATGTGCACTTTTGTTAAGGTTTAAATATAAAAATGGTTTTTGTATTATATACTTTTTATCAATTTGGTATTTGAAAAATTAAAATTATTAGTTTGAAATTCAAATTTTTATTCTGTTATCCACTTTGGTACTTCAAACTAACATTGTTAGTCAATTTGTTGATGTGGCATGAATATCCAATAAGATATTGATATGTGCAAAAAAGTGCAGTTAACACCACATCATCAATTGTCACGTCAACATTAAAAGAAAATTTTAAAAAAAAATTTAAAAATTCTTAAAAAGTATTGAAATTATTTTTTGAAAAAAATTTTGAAACATTTAAAAAATTTTAAAAAATTATTGAAAAATTAAAAAAAATTTCAAACATAAAAAGTTGAAAATTTAATAAAATTTTAAAAAAATCAAAAAATTTGAAAAACCTAACAAAATTGAAATATTTTAAAAAATTTTAAAACTATTTATTTTTTTATTTTTTTTATTTTTAAAAATTTTTCAAAAATTTTTCAAAAATTTTTCAAAATTATTTAAAAATTTTTAGATTTTTTTGCATTTTTCAAAAATTTTTGAAATTTTCTTTAAATGCTGACATGGCAATTAATGATATGGTGTTAATTAGACTTTTAACATGTGTTAACATTTTATTAGATGTTTATGTTACATAAGATGACTAATAGCATTAGATTTAGGTACAAAAATGTATGACATAATGAAAGTTGAAATACCAAACTAATAATTTTATTTCTTTAGATATCAAACTGATAGAAAGTGTATAGTATATGGGTCATTTTTATATTTGATCCTTTTGTTAATTTAGTTTATATTCTAATTATTTTGATTCTATCTTGTAGGCATTTTTAATGTTGTGCATTTGAAGTGTTTGGTTACTTAGCTTGTATGTGTCATCAAATATTTGTAACATATATATGTTTTGTATTTTCATATAATTAGAACTAATAAATAATTTTGTAAAATAGTATTTTATTCTTTTATAAATGAAATGGAGGTTTTGCATATTTATTTTTTATATTTATATATATTTTAATATTGATGTAATTACTAACATAACAAAAATTAGAAGTAATATATAATTAAATATGATTAAAAAAAGTATTACTAACGAAAATATCAATTATTACCGATGAAATTTTATTATTATTGATTTTGTTTAAAAAATTATTATCGATGAAAAAAATATTTTTACCGATAGAATATTATTATTGATAATGCTTATATTAATGAAAAAAGTTTATCAATAAATTCATCAATAACATTATTATCAATTAGAAATATAGTATTATTGATGGAAGTTTTCATTGATAATATTATTATTTCTGATAGTAATGGTTATGGTAGGTGTTTTTTTTTTTAATAAGTCTAGCTAGAACTTTTTGTACATAATGGATGATTATATATATACACATGAATAACATGGCTTTTTTTTTTTTTATATCTTTTAGTTGAAATGTTATTTCAATATTGATCTAAGCAATGGGATTGAAAATATAGATATATAATATATAATTATTTTAAGCTTTAATCTCTTTATTTTATAATTATATATATAGATATAAAATTAAACAGTACCATATTGAAGTTTAATTTTGATATTTCTAAGTACTATTATGTGATGCTGTTCTAAAAACAATACTAATTATCATCAAGGAGTAACAAGGATACATGAAATGCATAAAAAAAAAAAAAAGGAAAAGAGAGTGTAGACGATATCATTTATAATTATACATACATTAGTGGGGGAAAAAAAAAACAATGGGACAAATATGATTTTTTGGTATCATTGTCATATTTATGTTTAATGTATTTGAAAATTTTTTTTGTTTTTATTTTATTTTATTTTATTTTTAATTTATTGAATTTAAAAACATATTAGGATAAAGTATGTTTTATTGCTCAAATTTGGAAATAAACATTTATAAGCGAAGGGTGTTAAAGTTTTAAGTTGTAAGAGAGTAAGGGTGTTAAAATTCTTTTAATATAATTTTTTATTTCTAAACATTAAAATTTTAATTGTAACGCGGATGAAATAAACTTTTCATGCGGTGCCAATGTTAAAAATGTTTTCAAAATTTTAAAACATCATTTTTTTTTATTTTTAATAATTTTCAAAATTTTTTAAAACTTTTGTTTTTGATTTTTGGAAATAGAAAATAAAAGCAACTTATCATACACGTTTTTTGTTTTTAATTTTCAAAAAACCGTAAAACATGAAACACAACAATATCAAATAATAAATAAATAAAATCTTTAAAAAATGTCCATATATAAGAAATTAAAATTTATGTTTAATTTATTTTGTTAAAAATGAAAAAGAACGGTCAAGGAATAGGCAATTGTCACACCTAATTGAAAGACCTAATCTAACCTACGCAATTTTTAGTATAAAACAATAATATACTACAAAACTTTTACTATTTATATAATATAATAAATATACGAATAGCAAGTCTAATTGGAGGTATATATATATATTTCAGTTTTATTTGATCAGCCGTTTGCTTTGGATAAATGAACTACATAGGATAAAGAAATTCTGAACTAAGACTTGTGCAAAAAAAATTTCTATTTCATTGAAAAAAAATATTATTTACAACAATTAAACAAAAATTACAAAATTATCAAAAAAGGAAGAAAAAAGAAAACTGTCCTAAGTTTTCTCCTCGAACTGCTCCATGACCTGCACCTCAAGTTGCAAGTTTGAGGTTCACCATCTTTAACCTCCACTCTAGGTTCCCTATCTTGCAAGGACTCAATTTTGGCTTCTAAGGTAGCGTTCACAATAACTTCAATCTCCTCGTCCTTCTCGTCCTCAACAAACATCGATCAGAGCTAAGACTTGCTAGGTCTTCAGGTTGTTAAGACTAATCAGAACAAGTCTAGATCAGCAAAAAGAAACTTCAACTCCTTTAACACTAAGTCCAAGGAGCTAAAGATCTGGTCCCTAGTAAATTCAGTCTGCATGTTGTAGAACTCATCTGACTAGAGGAAGTTCTCTACAGCTTGCTGCTTAGCTTCTTTGCAGCTTCAAGCACCTATTCCAACCTATCCACCTTGGCCAATGCCTCCCTCAGCTTGAGGTTGGATTGCTGTTGCAAGGACTCAGTTATGACTTTTTAAATTGATATGTTCTTAAGCCTTTTAAGTCTTTGACCTTCTTGCTAAGCTCATCATTGGTTTTCTTCGTGCCAACATAAGAGTCCTTAAGTTTCCTGCTCATCTTTGTGATGAGGTTGAGGTCTCAAGCATAGGTCTTAAGGTTCTACTCCATTTTGTGGTAGTGAACAAGAGTTTAGTAGCATTTCATCAAACCCTGCCTACATTTTGAAAGACGTTCAAATAATACAAAAAACGAAAACTGAACTTAGACTTACGAAAATAAAATAAACTACAAAACAAAGGTAGACTAAGTTAAAAGATTACTAAATTTTTTTGGAAAGGGTGACCCGCGTGATCTTTCTTACCACCTCGAGATCCTTACAGGCATTTTGCGAGGAGTCAAACTCTATGTTGATTGCTACTCTTTCCAAGGTGGCCTACAGCCTAGCCACCAGCCTAAAAGGGGAGGCCTCGATCATCGGCCTCTTATAGCCCTCTACGATGTGCTTTTTTGCTTGAGCTTTTAAAGCACAGCAAGGTTTTTACCAGCAATATAGCTAGACTGTGGAAGGTGTGGATCTATTATTTTTATGCCCCTTGAAAGGGCACCAAGCTGAATAGGGGCTTTGCTCCTCCCTTCCCCCTTGGGAATCCGTACAAACCGGGACACATCGAACACTTCATCTCAATTAAACATATTTGCAAAAGCAAAAGAACTAGAAATTAGAAAAATTTATGAAGGATAAAGGCAATGTAAAGATACCTCACATTTACCCAGTTTTTAACCTCCCTAATAACATTGGGGAGGTTAATTCGAAGCATCTACAATCAACTTCCCCTCTTGGAATAAGTCTATTATTATTATGCCCCAAGCATAAAGCTTGTCTTTGGTGAGGGGTAGGCCTAGACGGTTTAAAAAACGTTGGCCCATTATTTATTTCCTAAACCCCATTCACCTTTTCTATACAAAAGAAGAAAACCTTCCAACTTTTTATTGATTTTGGGCAATTAGCAAAAGTTTTCTTGGCAGGCCAAACTATTACATAAAACCAACTTTCTCGTGAGGACGCTTATTTACTGCGAAAAATTTCCTAAATAGAAGGACAGTGGGAACCAAACCTTATTTTTTAACAAAGAATAATGAAACATACTATATATCAAAAAGAATTTGAGATGAATTTAGTGATAATTATATTATAAGAAAAAGGAAGCTTTACAATAAAAAAATGTAAAAAAAATCTTAGATCGGTCGCTATAGACTTCTAATACACCTAAATCTTATCGTCGTCTAAGGGTGTAGTGACATGGTCATCAAAGGTCGACAATATTATACTATACTCCTTCTTTGGAAAGGTAAATTTAACCTTTAAAGCAGAAGAGTGATGCACCGAGCATACATTAGAACAACCCTCGAGATTGGCTCTACCCTTCAAGCTTTGCATCACCTCTTTTGGTGTCACACCTAAGGAGCAGGGAGTATAAAAGGGTGGAAGGTTTTCATCATCATTGTCATTGACGACCTCCGCCTCTTTCTCATCTTCACCTTCCTCCTCGGCCTGGTCAGACCCTTTACCTTGCTTATTGTCTAGAGCCTTCTTAACCCTAGAAGCTTCATTGTCCCATTGCTTGGCTTCTGAAGAGAGAACAAGCCCTCAAGATTGAACAAAGGTAGGAACCTCCATGACATTAGAAGAAAAATAAGTTGAGGAAGAGGTAGAAGACTCCTCAAACTCAAAAGATAAGCTAGAGTTAAGCTCTAATAAGATTATTTGCTCATCGGGAATAGAAGAAAGGTAAGGTTGGGAAAGATGAGAAGAAGAGGATTATCAAGAAGGGGAGTAAAGGAAGAGAAAGATGCAGTAAAAAGTTTATTCATCAAATGATAGACCTATTCTCCCCTTACATGGGCGTTGTCTTTGATTTTTTTTTGCCCTAAACAAATATCAGATTTAAACAGTAAGCAGTTCAACTATAGTCCCTTCTTGCAATAACAAAGGGACCTAATCATCAAAATAGAAAACTTTATAGTGAAATTGACCTCTTACTTCTACCTTAAGATTATCAGATTATCAGACATGTTAGAATCAGATGACATATTGAAAAAGAAAAAAGAAAAGTATCGAAGAGATTAAAAGTAAAATTGTTAGATGAAAGAAAACTAAAAAATATTAAAGGTTAGTTAAATCTGATTAGTTTGAGAGCTAAAAAATTATGGAGTGAGACATGGAGGTCACAAAAGGCCTTTTATATAACCAATTAAAAGTTCAAATAAATGCTTTAGATTGTACCATGTCACCAAAACAGTTACCGAAAATGACTTTTCACATCCTCAGTCAACATTCATTTAATCTCCAATTTTTCTCTTTCCTTCATAAGGTCATATTTTTTCTTTCCCTAATAAATGCAAAAACTGATAAATCTATAGGAAGGGCACATTGGTTATTTCACCACGAATCCTACTACTCAGAAAGATACACACGTTCACGTCGTCCAAACACTTGCATCACATCGATTACCACATATCATCATGAGAAGAAAATTCAAAAATGAAAGAAAAATATATAAGTTCTACGTCGGTTGCCACAATAACAGAGTAGTAAAACAAGTATGACATCGGATACACGAAACACGTCAACTACTGTCCATTGGTTTGACCAATGCAGCGCCTATCAACATCGTCACCCACAATTATTCACCTTGATAAACTAAGATCAGATCAACAAAATAAGTTTTGTAGACCTTTTGACCAATCTAGCTCGATAAAAGGTTAGGAGCATTTTTTAGTCTAAAAAATAGTAATTTTCTTTTATTAAAAACAGATAGCAAATAGTTAAAGGTATTTCTAACCTTTAATTGAATTGGTGAATTAAATCAACGTGATTTTATTATGTCACATCAATTCAATCATTTTATTAATTTACTTATTAAATTTATCTAAATGTTGACTCATCATTTTTAATTGAGTAATCAACATTCAATTCTGTTCAACTTATCAAGTCTTCTTTGACTCTAGGGCTAATCTTAGGTGACGTAGATTACCTAAGGCCCCTCATCTTACATATATATATATATATATGTATATATATATATATATATATATATAGTCGGTCCTTCTTACTTTTTTAATTTTTTCCTACATTCTTTTTCCTACCTGCCTCTTTGACTAAACTTTAATTTGAGCGTCAAAAAAGACGAACGTTAAAACCAGTCCTAACTTTTGCATTTAACAACTTTTTTTTTTTTTCGATTTCAGGGTTTTACCTCTATAAAAGTGGCTGAAGACAAAATTCTGCCGAGTAACAGTGTGCTGAGGAAGCACACGGTGACAGAGGAACCGTGGTCCAAAGCAGTGGACGCCTAAGGCTCTGGTAAGTATAAAGACTAAAAGAGTGAAGAATGGCTGACTGGAAGAGAAAAAAGTGATCAATCATTCCATGGCTAGGGTAATCACGTGGATGACCAAATATTTTAATATGTAACTGGTAACGCTTAAACTTGGTAATTGGGTTTAAATGTGAGTAAAATATTAAATTTCTATTGATATATTAAATATAAAATATATATTTTTATTTTTATTTAATTTATACCATTTTTAAAATTAAATTAAATTATTTTATAGTAATTAAAATTATTAAATTTAATAATTTTATTGAATTATAATTTTACATTTTTATTCTTATTATTTATCTCTCATGATGTATCAAAAACTCATTGATAAATTTTAATAGTATATTTATGAATAAATTAACTTATTATAAATTAATAAATTTCATTCCTAAATTGTTTAATTAAATTCTTCTGCATCAAATAACAATAATCGTCTTTTCATTTTTTAAGTTTTAACCGGCTTCTACTATTCCAATTTCCAAGGATTTCTACTTTCTTTTCCAATTTGGTAATGAGAACACGGCTTGTACCCAGGCTACACTGTTAACTTTCTTAAATTAATGGCGGCTGAAATAGACTGAAATATAAAGAAAAATAAAAATTATATCTACATTAAAATGCTTATTTATTCTGGCTTTCGCTTTCATCTAAACGATGATCAAACAACTTTTCACTTTCGCATGGCTACGAGTAGAATTAATTTGGAAATTTCATACTTACTGTGAAGAGAAAAACTATACAAAGTTATGCAATTAATCTCTTCTTTAATTTAAAATTTATGATTTCTTCCATCAATATAATTTATAAAAAATTGAATCATCTTATTATTATACCGATTTACTAATTTAAGTCTTGCTAATTTAAGTTAAATTCAGTATTCTATTATGAACGGTTTTTAAAATTTAAATTTAAAAAATTTTTAATATGATATTTGAATTATGAATTTATTAATTAATATAGTATTTATTTATGATATTAATTGTAAATAATAATACATGAAAGATAAATAATTTTTTAAATATCATATTAATAAATAAATTTATAATTCAAAAATCAAAAATCAAAATTAAAGTTTAAAATTTTAAAATTAAAATATCACATTAAATATTTTATTATAATTTTAAAATAATTTATTACATTAAAAAAATACAAAATACACATACACAAAACCAATTCAAATCCTAACCTCCAAAGATAAATGTTTTATGCAAGTGATTACTGGATGAATAAGTCAAACATTAATTAAGAAAAACTTTATTATAATTGCAGTTCATCATGTACTCTTAGCTGGAGGTAAAAATTATTTATTTAAACTCTTTCGTTCTTTCATTTGATTATTTTGGTTTGACTTTAGTGTAAAAACTTAAAAATGCTTGCTGCTAATAGGATATATATTTATGTGGGATCACATATTGTTCCGCTAAACTTTCCTTGAAATTGCATTTTACTTGATTTTCTTGGTCAGCTACGTTGGCTGCATCAAACGAAGTTCTTCGTAATTTCAAGACGTTACCTCTATCTCCTTGTAGAGCTCCAATTTTGAAGGTTGTAACTTGCACCATTACTGTTATCCTTTATCGTGATATGATACGTACGACCAGACAGGAAATAGAAAAATAAAATTAATGAATAATTAAATGTGAAGTTTAATTTAATTATTTTATATAAATATTTTTAAAAAATAATAACTAATAAATTTAAAATTTAAATTTCAAACTGAACATACCTAACTCTATTGCTATAAATATGTATATAGTTCATTATTTGTAATTTTACAATTTTAAAATTCATTTTTTATATAATATTTATAAACCAAACAACAATAACCTTAGAATTTAGGTTGACCATTAAACAAAGTATTAGCTCGGTGTTATACCATAGCTCAAGCTCCCCTTTAAGTACAAATTTACTTTTTAAGATCAGTTAAACAATCTTGGTCGATCTTGATTAATGATTTCTTGGTATTATGAAGGTAATTGATCTATCTAAAAAACTGAAAAATAAACAAGTATAAGGTTGATCAGTTTATTTTGCCGACTTGGGTATAAGATTTTGGACTTCTGACTTAATTATTAGCTCGGATGTACGTCTTTATAAAGACTTAGATTTTAACTTTTATTTCTAAGTGCAAGCTCGATTGGTGATTGAGCTTCAGACTGGATTTGTTTGTATTATAAATTTAGATCTAATATTCAACAAGTAGATCTTCAAGACAAAGCTTTTATTTACCTCGAAAATCTAATAATACAAATATTGTTCAAAGTTATAAGTATAAGCTAGGCTCTATGGCCTTTATTGGTAGTAGATTTTCAGATTGTCCGTGTTCCATATCTTTGGAATGGGGTTTCCATTCATGTCTTGCAACCTAGGTCACGTCTTGGATGATCTCTTTAACAATGTAAGGGCCTTTCCAATTAAGGATCAATTTTTCATCTCGATCATCAACTCTTGAGGCTTTTACTTTCTTGAGCACCGATCTCCTTTCTTTATGTTCTTTAGTTGGACTCTCTTGTTGTAAAAATTAGATACTCTTTGCAGTAGGCTGTTAACTTGGTTAGAACAATGTGTCTTTGTTCTTCAATCATATCCAAATTGGCTTTAAGGGCCTCCCTATTCCCCTCTTCAATTCTGAACTCAACTTGAAGGCTAGGAAAATTGATCTCCATAGCCACCATGGCCTTTGTTTTCTCTTATTGGAACATTTGTGGTTGTTCGGAGGACCCATAATACCCTAAGAAGCTCGTCAATCCATTTGTCCTTAGCTTCATTTAATCTTTTCTTAAGGGCTTCTGGTATGATTTGTTAGCTATCTTGGCTTGGCCTTTAGACTTGAGGATGTGTGACCGAAGTGAATCTTAGATCAATGCTGAGGTTAGAGTACCATTTCTTGAACTTTGGATTGTCAAACTATTTTCCATTGTCAATTATTATAGCCTGAGGTAAACCAAATTTGCAAATAATGTTCTTTTAAACAAATTTTTTGACTTGGGACTCTGTCATGGTACGCTTTTTGGAGAGCTCCAATTTGCCACTAAAAGGACTTTTTGGCATGGAAAAAAATTGCATGAAGAGAAGCTATAACTAGTGAAGAGTTGAGCTTCCAAACAACAAACAACTGTGCAACCAAAGGATGAAGAAGGCTCTATAAACTTAATAACTTGTAGACCTTTTTTTAGAGATTTTTAGTACTGGAAGCTCCTCCCTTCTACCTATAAATAAGGGGTGAGGGCAAGCCATTAGGGAAGAGTTGATTAGGATTTAATTTTTTTCTTCTTTACTTTCCTGCATTTTTTTTTTTTACAATTTTCATTTTCTTAGTTTCCAAATGCATTAGTTTCCATCATTTTCCCTTTGATTTTCATTGCAATCTTAATGTTTTCCAAGGTTTTTTAAGTGTTGTTTTAGAATATTCAAATAAAATTTGCATTTGAATTAATTTTCTAGCTCAAATCTATTGATTTCTCATTAATATGCAAATTTGTTTTTAAATTGACCAATTCTAACTTACCTACGATTTTTTTATGATATCTCTATCAAATTTTACTTGTTTTTGCTCAAATATTTTTTCATAGTTTTCTAATTCATTTAGCTACAACATATTAAAAATTCAACCTCAAAACCCAACAACAACATTCCAAATCAAGCTTGGAAGATTCGTCTAGACATAGGTGACAAGTGTAGGTTAGATGTGATCAATCAATTTTGGCATGGAACTGCTCTCTCCTTGGTGAGTTGTTTGCCTCTGTTTCACTCTAAATCTTTCGTTTTACTTGTTTACTTGTCGATCTTACTTGATTTAGTTTATTTTTTTTACATTTGATTGTTGTTTGGAGCACATTATATTGCATGCTTTCCTTTCTATGTTGTTAAGTGTTATGTAGTTTGCTAGCTGGTTAAGTTGTTTTTCCTTTATTTTACTATGAATTTTTTGTTGAATCTTGTAGAAGACTCATTGTTGAATCTTGCTTTAGTTCAATTTAAGCTCATGTTCTTTAGAAATCTCTAGATCTACATTTTCCTCTTATGATTTGGTTAAATTTTGTTTCAGAACAATTTTTGTTTGGAGAAATGTTAGTTCTTTCATGCGACTGTAATGGAATTTTTTATCTTCTCTTTACTTTCTTATATTGTTCCTTAGTTAAACTTTAAATTTTCAGCTCATGTTTAGTTCAAATTGCATCAATGAGATCTAGATCAATAGCTTCAAACTCAGTTTACAAAATTTCTACTAGTTTCGGTTTTAACTTTGTTACATTGATTCTTTCAATTTTTCTTTAGTTCTTATTCTACAATTTAGTTTTTCTTATAATTCTTTTAATTATATTTCAATTTCCAGTTTATATTTCTTTAGTTTTATACAATATAAACTCAGACTTTTAGTTAGAAGTCACAGGTTCCAAATTGTACTTATGTTCAGCTTTTAAAGTTTTAGCTTAGGTTTTATAATTCCTTTTCATCAAGTGCACCATAATGTTGGTTCTTCTTTAGTTTAATTGATATTTTTTTATTATAAAATTCCATTTCATACAAATTGAAGTGCATTAGATTTTCATTTTTTATTGGCTTTTGGTTTTTCTAAATTTGCAAGCTTATATTTAGTTTTTGCATGTCCTTTGAATTATGTAATTTTGCTTCTTCAATTTTCATCTAAATTTTGATTTTACTTAGATTAGGATGCTATCATTATAATTTGCATCTTGTTTAGTCTAATCCTTTAGTAATTTCTTAGTTGAAAGTTGAAGTTAGTTAAGGTAGTTAGTGTTTGGTTGTTAGTTAATTCAATTATGTTTCCTTTAGTTTCTATTTTTGTTTCGTTTTCTACATACTATTTTAAATTCTTGTTTAGAATTACATTTTAATTCATGGTTATTTTGTGAATGAACTAACTTTAGATAGGATATGGGGATAATAGGTACTTAGGCTAGGAATCTCTTTAACTAATCCTCATGGGATCGACATCTAGGCTTTTTAGTCTCTATTATTACTCGAATGGCTTGTGCACTTGTAGAGTTTTCTCAATCAAGTTTTTGGCATTGTTGTCAGAGATTAGGTGTAAAAAATCCTAGGTTAATATCAACTTTCACCAAACTTTGTTATAGATTGGTTCTTTTTAGTATACATACCGTAGATTAAAGTTTAGGCTTGCCTCGATTTTAGGTGTACATATCCTAGGTTCCCTTTGTATATCATTTTTTGTTTCTTAGCTATATATACTTAAAGTTTTATTTTTAGAGTGGTTTAATAGGCTTAGTGTTTTTAGGGCCATGTATGCACTTTGTTAGGAATCATGAATTAATCCCTTTAGGTCTTGAGCTTAAGGCTACTTGTAGAAGAATTAAAAGGGAGAGACAATTCGATCTAATTATCATTATGGCCAAGCAAGACACTAAAGCCCTTAAGAATTATGTTGTGCTTGATCTTCATGGTTTTTCAGCCTAGCATTAAGAAACTAGCTATACAAGCCACTAACCTTAAAATTAAACCTTCACTCATCTAAATGATATAGCAGTTGGTGTAATTTAGTGGTCATTTAGGTAAGGACCGAATGCTCTTCTTTAGGATTTTTTGGAGATTTGTAACACATTTGAACAAAATGGTGTTATTGAAGATGCCATTTAACTTAGGTTATTTTCATTTTCCCTTAAAGATAAAGCCAGAGTTGGTTAGCCTCATTAGCACCAAATTCTATCACCACTTGGGATGATTTAGTGCAGATGTTCATGGTTAGATTTTTTCCTATAGCCAAGATGGCCAAGCTTCGAAATGAGATCACTACATATGCCTAGCATGACTTAGAAACCTTGTACGAGGCATAAGAAAGATATAAGGAGCTCTTGAGGTCGTGTCCACACTATGGATTACCAAAATGGCTGGAGATCTAAATTTTTTAAAATGGGTTAGTGCCTAACATTAGGACACTTTTAGATGCTACACCAAGAGGTGTTTTGATAAGTAAGACTTTTGACATAGCTTTTGAGCTTATTGAAGATATGGTGACTAATAATTGTTTGTGGTCTAATAAAAGATAGCATTATAGGAAAGCTTCAGGGGTGTACGAGGTTAGTGAGCTTATAGCAATTAGTGTTCAAGTAGATTCCTTAGCCAAATCTGTTAAGTCTTTACATTATAAGGTTATACCTTTTGAATTGAGTTCTAGTCATTCTAGGTTCACTTATACCTATAATTTTTTAGCTATGTGATGTATGTAAGGTGAGTCACTTGAAGGAATCATGTCTAAGCACTTAGTTCAATTGATTCTAAGTAACCTAATAACCCTTATGTTCCCAAATACAGCCCAGGTTGAAAGAATAACCTTGTTCCTATCTAGTCTATTTAGGTACCATAGCAGCCTTAATACACTAGACCACTTTACTAATTAAGTGTTTAGCGACCACCTTTTTAACAACAACAGCCTTCATAGCATTACATACCTACATGTTCATCTATGCCATCCTTAGAGAAAAAGACCTTGATCGAGGATTTTTCAGGTTTTTTTATTATGGTTTAGACCCTATTCATGCATAATCAGAACACTATGTTTCAAAACTAGTCTACATTTATAAAGAACTTAGAGACATAAATTGGTTAGTTAGTGACCTTCCTTAGTACTTGATCATAAGGCACTTTACCTAGTAATACAGAGGTCAACCCTAAGAGGAAGGGGAATGAGCACTTTAAGGTAACCGCATTTAAGAGTAGGAGGCAATTGGCTAGTGGTTAGGGCTTGATATGTTATTAGGATATGGAAAATTAGGGGTTTGATTATGATGAGCCTAATAGAAAGCTAGTTCATAATAAGGAGAAAGGCAAGAAAAAAGATGAAGGTGTAGTTCTTTTTCATACCCAGTTACCATGGGTACCATCCTTTAATGTTATACTGAGTTTATCTAGGCTTCCTCTTCCTAGAGCTAAGCCACCTAGATGTTATATTTCTTTCCATTAAAAGTTTGAGAAACAGAAAAAAGAAAAGTAATTCGCTAAATTTCTTAAACCATTTAAGAAGATGCATATTAATATTCCATTTATAGATACACTTAAGCAGATGCTTACCTATGCAAAATTCATAAATAACATTATCTCTTGAAAAAAGAGATTGAAGGATTGTGAGATAGTTGCACTAACCAATGATTATCCATCTATGACTTAGAGAGGACTACTTATGAAGTTTAAAGATCTAGTAGCTTTACCATTTCATGTACTGTAGGCAGTATGTCTTTTGATGGAAGCCTTGTATAACTTAGGTGTTAGTATTAACTTGATGTCGTGGTCCATTTTTCAAAGATTAGGCATAGAAAATGCTAAACCCACCTTAGTTACTTTGTAGTTGGTTGACAGGTCATTGAAATAACCTAAAAAGATTATAGAGGACGTCTTGGTTAGGGTATAAAAATTTATTTTACCTATTGACTTTATGGTTCTAAATGTAAAAGTGGATCGTAAGATCCCGATTATTTTAGGGAAACCATTTTTAGCCACTATTAGGACTTTAATTGATGTCTAGAAAGAGGAATTGACAATGCAAGTTCAAGATCAAAAGGTCACTTTTTATGTATTTAAAGCTTTGTCATTCTTTGATGATTCTGATGAATGCTTGAGAATAGAGGTATTTAGTGATGTGATTCATGATATTTTACACCTAGAGCACCATATTTCACATTTTGAGGACTCATCGTAGTTGAGAAAGTAGAGTCATGGATTTGAGTGAGGATGATGGTAAGATATCGATAGCCTTTATTTTTCAATTTGCACCACCCTCTAGTGGCAAGCCTTTAGTTGATTCTAACACTTTTTCTATAGTGCTTAGACCTTCAGATCTAGATTCATCAGATTATGAAACATTTCATTTTAATAATACTTATTAGAGTCATACAAAGTTTGAGGGTGATGGTTTAATTGGTATTGATGGGATCTCATTTTTAGTTGATTTATCAGTGTTTAAATAGTTTCAGTTTAATCATACTTGTTATATTCCTTCTAAGAGGGAGGGTGCGGATATGATGCATAAAGGATATGATATGCTTCATATTGATGATAGACTAGTTGAATAGATGCAAAAACTAAAACCCATTTACCTTAGTTTTTTTAGGTGTGAAGTTGATGGTTTTCTTGAAAAGTTTATTGCTACTCCTGCTTTCCCACATGATGCACTATTATACTATATTTATGATGAGATGGTAAAAAAAGAGGTTTTGAAATGGTTGGATTTAAGAATTAAATGTGGAGTGATTATTATGAACCTATAGGGTTGAGCTTGTTCTGATAGACTAGCTTTCAACTTTAAACAAAGCACTTCTTAGGAGGTAACACAAGTTTTACATTTCATGTTTTGTTTTCATATATTTTTCTTATCTTTTTTTTTTTTGTATATATTGATGTAGTTTCTTTGTGTAGTTGTTTTCTTTATTTTGTAGGTTGGATAAGAACTTGAAATGGATACACTAGTGTTGACCAAAGCTAGATAGTATATTTAGCCACCATGCTTCCACGACGATAGGGGAGTTTCCTTGTTCCTCTATTTTGTGCTTTATTTCTTGGTGCTTACACATTGAAGATAATGTGTTGTTTAAGCATGGAGGTATGGGAAAATTGCTCAAAATTAGAAAATTTTTTTTGAATTTTTCTTGATTTTTGCCTTGAAATTGAGCTTGACTAGTGGTAGTTTGAATAATTATTCTATGTTCTTTGATTAGTTTTTCATGAAGCCAATAATAGGTAGTGATTGATAATGAATATAACTTTAGGAAAAAGATTGAATGTGTGTGAAATATGAGATGATATTTAGGTTTAGTGAATTCTTGAATATGGTATTCATTTGTGAGTAATGTTTTAAACATTGAATTGTATTTTTTTTATCCAGTAATGATTATGTGAGCATAAGGTTGTTTTTACATCAATTTTTAGAGTTATGCTTCATAATTCTAGAATTTGTTTTGATCGTCTCTCGAGATGAAATCTTAGAGAACACATGATTAGGGAAATAGTATAGGCTATCTTTGAATTGATTAAGCCTTTCGACCTATCCTTGATATAATATATCCATAATCACCCCATTTGAGCCTTATGATACCTTTTTTATTTTTGTTTTGAAACCACATTACAAGCCTATTGTCTTATTTAGTATATTTCTCATCTTTGGTTCCTTGCCCTATATGCATTAAGACATTCATGCTTTATTTGTGAGCTATGCATTATTAAAGAGGAACGGTGGAGCTTGAAAAAAGAATGGGAAATGGGAAGAAAAAAAAAGTCAAGCTAGCTTGCAAAAGAAAAAGAAAGCAAAAGTTATGAAAAAAAAAAAGCAAAAGCAATAAAGTTGTGAAAATAAAAAAAAAAAGAAAAGAAAAAAAAAAAAACTTCGAGAGGGTGATTTTTTAGTCAAGCTTACCTTTTTTTATCTTGGAAGCTCAACTATGGATGATCCTAGACATGTGATGCATTGTTAGGCTACTTAAGCCTTGACTTTTATCATACCTTCACCTTTGCTTTACATTACAAGCTTAATAAAGTCCTAAATGATCCTTATTCATGTGTTTATTTACATTAGTGGAGAGAGATGTGATAAGCAAACTTATAAAATATGAGTATGCTTTATTGATCCTTGTTATTAAAGTTTTATATTTTGTATAACATTACTAGATTTCATGCAAGGATATGTGAGAGGTGTTGGTTACTTGTGGAACCATAGTTTGGAATAATCTTAGCCTAGGTGGATTCTTGTATATTAGCATTTTTTATGATTTTACTTTAGTTATATTCATTGATTAATCCATGAGACAATCATGTTGAAAGAAGCTTTGAGAATAAGGTATGATTCTTGCCCAATCTTGTTTTGCTTGAGGACAAGCAAAAGCTTAAGTTTGAAGGTTTGATTGGACTAAAATTTTTGTATTTTCATACTTATTTTTAGTGTAATTTTTCATATATTTTGGCTTATTCCCTAGGATTTTTGGCAAAATTACTCTTAAATACACATTTATCTCATGTCTAAGTACAAATTATGAAAATAAGGAATTTTGCTCAAATTGAATACATTTTGGAGGATTTTTTTTTATGCAAATTATAGAAATGGCCTAAACTAGTGTGCGTAAGATATATTGCATTTTGAGGGAGTATTCTTGATCCTTTCTTCTACAATATTTTAGCATTATTTTTAGAATTTTTCTAGTAATTTTTATGTTGAGTTTGTTCACTAAATAGCTAGCATTTTTGGCAGCCAAGTAAAGAGAAAAAGTAAAAAAAAAAAAAAGATGTCACAATAGATGGTGCATAGAGGTGTGAATGCAACTTCATGAAGCATGCAAGATTGGTGCCATTTCAAAGCATTCAAAGGAGGCCTTAAGAAGTAGTTGAGCTGGTCTTTTATAGAGCTCTAATTGGCCATTAAAAGGACATTTTGGTGTGAAAAAAAATGTATGAAGAGAAGCTACAACTAGTAAAGAGTTGAGTTCAACAACCAAAGGATGAAAAAGGCTCTAGAAACTCAATAATTTGTAGAAATTTTTTTTGGAGATTTTTAGGACTGGAAGGTCCTTCCCTTTACTTATAAATAAGGGGTGATGGCTAACTATTAAGGAGAAGTTAGATTAGGATTTAAATTTGTTCTTCTTTACTTTCCTATATTTTTTTCTCTAATTTTCATTTTCTTAGTTGCCAAATAGATTCTTTTCCAACATTTTCCCTTTGATTTTCATTCCAATCTTACTATTTCTCAAGTTTTATTAAGTGTTCTTTTAAAATATTCCAATAAAAATTGCATTTGGTAATTTTTTAGCTCAAATCTACTGATTTCTCGTTAATATGCAAATCTTTTTTTAAATCTACCAATTTTGACCTACCTACGATTTTTTGATGATATCTCTATCAAATCTTACTTGTTTTTGCTCAATTTTTTTCATAGTTTCTTGATTGATTTAGATACAACATATTAAAAATTCATACTTAAAAACATACCATAGCATTCGAGGTCAAGCTTGGAAGATTCATCTGGATGCAAGTGGCAAGTGTAGGTCAGATGTGATCAATTAATTTTGGCATGGAATTGCTCTTTCCTTGGAAAGTTGTTTGCTTTTTTTCACTCTAAATCCTTATTTTTACTTTTTTACTTGTTATTCTTACTTGATTCAGGTTATTTCTTTACATTTGATTGCTGTTTGGATCATAATTGTATTGCATGCTTTGTTTTTTATGTTTTTTAGTGTTATGTAGCTTGCTAGCTGGTTGAGTTATTTTTCCTTTATTTTGATGCGAATTTTTTGTTGAATCCTATAGGAAACTCATTATTGAATCTTGCTCTATTTTAGTTTAAGCTCATGTTTTTTAGAAATTTCTAGATCTGTATTTTCCTTTTGTGATTTGTTCAAATTTTGTTTTAGAGCAATTTCTGTTTGGAGAAATGTTAGTTCTTTCATGCTACTTTTATGGAATTTGTGATCTTTTCTTTACTTTTTCATATTGCTTCTTAGTTAAACTTTAAATTTCTAGCTCATGTTCAATTCAAATTGCATCAATAAGATCTAGATCAGTAGCTTTAATCTTAGATTACAAAATTTATGCTAGTTTTGTTTTTAACTTTCTTACATTGATTCTGACAAGTTTTCTTTCGTTCTTATTCTAAAATTTAGTTTTTCATATAATTATTTTAATGATTTGTCAATTTTTAGGTTATATTCCTTTAGTTTTATACAATTTAAAGTCAGACTTTTAGCTAAAAGTCACATGTTCCAAATTGTACTCATGTTCAGCTTTCAAAATTTTAGCTTAGGTTTTATAATTCCTTTTAATTAAGTGCACCGTAATGTTGTGTCTTCTTTATTTCATTTGCTATTTTGTCACTTTACCATTCCATTTCATACAAATTGAAATATATTAGATTTTCAATTTTTGTTGACTCTCAAATTTTTTAGATTTGCAAGTTTATATTCAGTTTTTGCACATCCTTTGAATTGTGCAATTTTGGTTCTTAAATTTTCATCTAAAATTTGTTTCTACTTAGATTAGGATCATTACAATTTGCATCTTGTTTAGTCTAATCCTTTAGTAATGTCTTAGTTGAAAGTTAAAGTTAGTTAAGGTAGTTGGTGTTTGCTTATTAGTTAATTAAGTTATGTTTCCCTTAGTTGCTATTTTTGTTTCATTTTATACTTACTATTTTGAATTCTTAGCTTAGAATTACATTTTATTCATGATTATTTTGTGATTGAACCAACTTTAGATAGGGTTTGCTTGTTAGTTAACTAAGTTATGTTTCCTTTAGTTACAGTTTTTGTTTCATTTTTTACTTACTATCTGCATGCCTTTAGGTAGAGGCACTTGGATTTTGGTTCAAGGATAATGAAAGTAAACAAACCGGTCTCTAGATTCCACTATTGAAAGGAAACAAAAAGATCTCTTCTTCCATTGTCATTGCTTCATCTATTTCATTGATCTTCAAATTCATCATTGAAAAAGTCACCCATATCTCATCTATTGACACTCTTGCCTTTGATACTTCATTGTAAACATACCTTATAGAATGAAAAGTATAAAAAAGGTATGAAAAAACCATTCTATTCCCATCTGATTGTTGCCCTTTAAGATAGGCCATTCTCTTCTCTCTTTTTTCCTGTATTTCTTTCCTCTTGTCAACAACAGTTGGCTCATACCCCAAACCAAATCTTTTTTTATTCTTTATAAACTCTAGTGCTTCTCTCATCCCTTGTAATATCACCCTGACCTAGACCAAGCAGCTATCCTTTTTCCATTCAATTGTTTAATCATCATCCAGTTGTCTTTAATAAGCAAAGGATCAGTATGGCTAAGCCCTTAGCCATATACGTAGTGTTAACAACTTCAAATGCATGGAAAGAGAATTCAAGTGTTTCTTCAGCAATTCTACATAAAATGTTGTTAGGATCTTGGTAACTAATAGGTTTTCATTTCTATTAATGCATACTTGTTTTCCATCAACCATAAACTTTACTTTTTGATGTAAAGATGACGGTATAGCCCTAGTAGTGTAGACCCATAGTATCTTTAATAGACAACTATATGACATTGAGAGGTCTATGACTTGAAATTCAACATTAAAGGTGTAAGGCTCGATCTACAATGAAAACTCCATACCTTCAATCACCTCTTCTTTTGACCCATCGAAGGCTCTAAGCACCATATGTTTATTCTTCATGTATGAAAGATCGACCGATAACTTTTTTGGAGTAGCCATTGCTATAACATTGATGAAGGACTCATTATCAATCAACATCTTCACCATGGTGTGATTTTTACACTTTACAGTAACAAGTAAGGCCTTCACACTACCTCATCTTTTTGGGGAGATCTTATTATCATTGAATGTAATGAAAAACTTCCCACCAAATGATCTATCTTTTTAATAGAAATGTCATAGTCTACATAAGCCTAGTTGAACACCTTCAGTAATGCATTCCTGTGGGGTTAGAGTTTAGTAATAAAGATAGAAGCAAGATTCTTGTTAGCATTTTGTTAAGTAAATCCACTACACTGTATTCATTGTGTTATATGATTTTCAGGAATTCACATGCTTCTTTTTTAATCACCACCATTTTGTATTATACTTAGGGTTCATACTAATAGGGGTTCTTCTCTCTTTTTTGTTTCTTTCCACTTCTTTTTCTTTTTCCTTCCATGCTTGTTCTATTACCTCGGGGGCATACCATTCAACCACTTCAGGTCATTCTTTCAACCCCAAATATGTTGGTTGCAACATCAATTTTTAAATTGTTCAATCTTTAAAATTTCACATTATAATCATACTTTCATGGCATTGCTGTAGACATAAATTTTGTCCAGGACATTTTTTCAACATGATTAATCTTGGGCTCATTTACAAACATGGACCAAGACCATTTAGGAGAACTATTTACAACCCATAAAGAGTTTACAAATTTGCCTAATCAAAAACACAAAGTCAACTCAGGTCATATATGGTCAAATAAAATCAAAATTACACAAAACTTGGTTAAAATGGATGAAAGACCAGATCAATTCTATAAATTCAAAACCTAATTTGAATGAATTTGGTTTAAAATTGAATTTGAAATTTTTTTTTTCAAAACATTAAAATTTTCATGGTACCTAAAAAAGGGTAAAATTACCAAAATACCTTTATAAGAGGTATTTTTGTAATTGTTCTTGAGCTTAGATTTTTGTTAAACTTTTTAGATCTTAATTTTATAATATTTCATGTTTTTGGTGCACTTAAAACCATAACGATACCCCGAGAAGGGTGAAATTACCAAAATATTTTTATAACGGCATTTCGTAATTTGGCTTTTTCGAGTTTGAATTGTCACAAAAATTTTTAGATCTCAATTTCATAATATTTTATGATTTTTGATGCTTGAAAATCTCAAAAATGACTATGGAAACATTGATTTCTAAGAAAATAATCATAAATACCAAAAATTTATACTACAGGTAAAATGGTCTTTTCATGGGTTTGAGGGGCATAAGAGTTCAACCTTTGTAGTGTTCAATGTTGGCCATTGGATCTTTTGTGCCTCTTGATCTAAGGGCCAAAGGTGGCTCCTTGAAAAAATAGAAAAGGAAAAACTTTGGCCCTTAGATGAGATTTCATCCAAGGGCTCTCATTGATCAAGTTAAGATCTTGATCTTGGATGCTTGGCCAATTATGTATAGGCTAGAAGGAAGTTGCTGGAACAAAAGGGGGAGGAATGAGAGGCATCTAAAAAAAAAAGTCGAAAAAAGAAGAATTTTTAAATATGAGGCAGCCCACACAAAGGGTATATGCTGCCATCTGCATCTTTGTTTTTTTACACTATTCTTGCACCATTCATGGTTTTTTCTGCAAAATGTTCCTTTTGCTCCTTACATGCTTTATGTTTGGTATGAATGTTGATAAATTTTGAAGCTTTACATGTTTTTCATTTTTTTACCCAATAGTTTGAGTTCCATTTCTTATTTTCTAGTTCAGTTACCTCTTCCAATGACAGCTGCAGCAATTGGCTTCATCCCATAAAGTCTTGACAAGTCATTTTCTCTTCCACCTTTCATGGCCATCTTTTAGCTAGTATGAGTTGAAAAAAAAAAAGACCTGGAAAGTTACTGCCAAATAGTGCTACTTAGCTTTCATAAACAGTCACGGTTTGGATGTTTTAATGTATACAACCTCTCCCATTTTGGCATGGAAAGAAGGCTTTAACAGAAGGTGATTTCTAAAATAAGGAGCTAAGTTGTTAGAAGGAGAAGGGTTCAAAAGTTTAACTGTTCTTTCTTTCCCATTTCTTTGTTTCATGCTGAAGTCTCGCATAAGCCATAAAGTATCAAGCTTTATGTTTTCTCCTAGTTTTTTTCTTCTATGTGAGATTTGTGTAGCTGGTACTTGTAAAAAAAAGGAAAGCTAAATGTAGACTAGTAGTACAAGTTTCACGTGAAGCTTGGATGTTCATTATTTTAGATGTATTTTACTTGGTTTTTTTTTTTATTTTCTATTTGCTATTTTGATTTGGTTTGCTTGTTTGCTTGCTATAGCAGTTTGGTTTGCCTACATGCTTGTTGTTTCAGTTTGGTTTACCTACATGTGTTAGTTGTTTCAGGTTGGTTTGCCTACATATATTTGTTGTTTGGTTTACTTGCATGTGTTGACTATTTTGATTTGGGTTACCTGCATCTGGTCACTATTTCGGTTGGGTTTACTTGTATATGTTGGCTATTTTGGTTTAGTTTACTTGCATATGTTGGCTATCTTGATTTAATTTGCCTGTAGAAGTCACCTTATTCCATGCTTACTGTTTAAAAGTTTATGGTTTTGATTATGTCCTTTTCATGCAAAAGTAGTTCATAGGGAAAAAGAAAAAAATCAAAAGTTGCATTTCTTAAATGGTTTTGTATGATAGTAGGCGTATTGCTTCTAATCATTTTACTTGCATATGGGGACCTCATCCAAAGCTTCATTTCTTAATTATTTTTATATGGCAGTAGGCATATTGCTTCCAACCATTCTATTTGTATGTAAGGTAATAATGTGAGCATGTTTCTACCTATGGATATATGCATGCTACTTGTAGATACTGCCAAGCCTTTCTTTTTAAGGTTTAAATACTTATGTTTTCCATCTTAGGTTAGGTATAGCTTGTTGGTGGACACCTTGATTGGTTGGTATTCATCCTCATGTATACTTTTTTCATTATTGTTAAAATTAAGATTTGTGTACTAATTTGTGAAGCTCCATATTTACTAGGTTATTTAATTGTTCATGCTTCAATATTACTCTTTATGTCATGCATTTCCATGCATTTTTTTATACCTACAAAGACATAATAATAATAATAATAATAATAATAATAATAATAATAATAATAATAATAATAATAATAATAATAATTTTAAAACAAGCAAGAAATATTTATGAAATATATAAGTATAAAGATCCATTTTAAAAGAAATTATAAAAACAAGCTTGCTCCTAAAGTCTATCTAGATGTTGGAGACTTTTAGAGAAATTCATAAATTCTTAAAATTTAAACCCGAACTTACCTAAAACCTTAAACTATTTTTAAAAAAGAAATTTGAAATCTTTTGTGAAGTAATCTATTTTTGAATGCCACCTAGACGTTAGGGTGTTTAGGAAATTTTATTTTATTAAGTATTATCATACATTTTCATGGCTAAAAAAATAAATTCGTTTTGTTAAATCTTGATTATCAAAATACACTGATAATAAAAATTATTGGATGAGACTTTTAAATATAAAAAGTTGCACCTAAACTCTACCTAGATGTTGGAGAGTTTGGGTGGTTTCTTTATATTTGAAGACCTGATTTTTCTTAAATTCACACTTGATCATTATTTTGCATTTGTTTCATTTTTACATTAATGTCTTCATTTATAATGCATACATATATTTGTTTTAGTTATGGTTTTTTAATAATAATTATATTTTTATATTTTTATCTTTACTACATAAAAAGTTTTTCTTAAAATTTTAAATTTTTAAAGATTTGCATGAAAACCTTTTATGAAATAATCTGTTCCCAAATACTACCTAGATATTGAGTATTCAGGAAATTTTATTTCATTGAGAATTTTCATATATTTTCGATACTTAAAATAAATTTGTTAAATTAATAAAAGATAATAGGACAAGATTTTAAATATAAAGGTTAACTCTACTTAGATATTGGAGAGTCTAGGTGACCCCTTTATATTTAAACTCGATTCCTAAATTTACATTTGATCGTCATTTGGCATATGTTTCATTTTTTTAAGATTAATGTCTTCATTTGTAAAGCATATATATGTGTTTGCTCTAGTTAGGGATGTTTAATATTAATTATATTATATTATGTTTTTTTTTCTTACACCAAAAATTTTATTAAAATTTTAGTTTTGAATATATAAAATTAAAATAGCATTTTATGAAATATAATTGATTGGTATTCTGCTTAGATGTTGCAGAGTTATCAATAATTATGATTTATAAAGAATGTTATTATATTTAAAAAAAAAATGTTATGATAAATCTTAAATGGAAAGACTGTTTTCGAATTCTGCCTTTATGTCAGAGACTTTGAAGGTATTTCTTTAATTTGAAGATTTTCTTAATATTCCTTAATGAAAGATTTTTTTAACTAATTTTATTTCTTACAAACTAAGGGAATTATAATTAAATTTCATATGGAAAATCATTTTTTATCCAAAATTACAAACAGCGCATAATTAATTAGTAACAATTTTAGAGGCATTGTAGGGGTGCTAATCCTTCTTTATATGTAACTGATTCCCAAACCTGATCTTATTTTCGTAGACAAAAATCATCTTTTTAATAAAGCTTTAAACTTGATTTATTGTTTTGTTAAAAAGATAAAATTTTTGGGTGGCCAATCACACCCTTCAAAAAGATTGGTGGCAACTTTCTGTGTTTTTTATGATAACTTTTAAATTCTTATGTCTAGCAATCGAGTCTCTGAACCAATACATTATGATAGCTTAGCGACTCCACTAGGGACTATTTGAGAGTCATGCTAAAATTTTAATTATACGTTATTAATAATTATTGAATTTAATTGATTTTATTTGATATTTAATTTAATTTCTTTTTTTTTAATTTTTCAAAAAAAATGCACAAGTTAATAAATAAAATAAAATGTATGTTAGTTATTTTGTTTTGATTTTGTGTTTATGATTTATTTATGATATTTTGATTAATCTGTCATTTTGCACACACTCTGAATATGCACTTACATGCATGAGCTCTAGACTCAAACTCTGTTCCTTTAAGGAAGAAGTGAAGCAACTACGCTCTCGTGAGTTAATAACATCCGCATTTGCTAGCAAAACACTTCAATTCATATTGAACTCTTTCTATTAGTAGCCTATAATAGGTAAGGATTGGAGAGCCTTACTATTCTATAATAGACAATGATGTAAGGAAATAGTTTAGGAACCTTTAGATGTGTAAATCCTAATCCAGCATATTGTGAACCCTAAAGATCCAGCCTAAGATAGAGCCATGCTATCATTCTCAAGAAAATTACCAAAAGTTAGGACATTATATACATTCTATTGATTTATTGTATGGTTGTTATATTGTTGGTTTGTTTCAAATTATTGAATCATTTTATTTTCTTTGATTTTGTTGCTTGCATCATATAGGCATTATAGGGTAGTCATCAATAAAATAGGAGGAAAAATTTTTTAATTTGAATCTTACACCTTTTCATTTGATTTTTTACATATATTTTTAACATGTTTGAAAAAAAACGAGAATAAATAATGAGTAGCATACACACCCCATCCTATGCATCCTTATAGATATTACATACACCCTATCTAATGCACATCATAATGAGATAATACATGCATTACATCCTATTTACATCAATGGATAGTACATGCATCCCATTTCAAGCACATGTTAATAAATGCATATGCCTCATATGCCCATGTTAATAGGTAGTGCGCACACTCCATTTCATATCAATTTCATTAGGTCGATATAACATAAGCATTGCATTCTATGTAAAAATATCATTTGCACTTAATAGTCTAGCACTTTTAGCCTTTGTAATAGGATTTTTCTTAACGTATAAACTTGAAACTTTTGGGAATAAAGGAAAACTTTTGAATTTTCTATGAATGGATGTCTTTGTTTACATGGTGTGCCTAAAAAAGTCTGTGAGAAAGAATGATGGTTGTAAATAACATTTTCACCAAATTTTTGAGGTGGAAGAATTGTCTTTAAATAACCCAACTTGAATATAAAAGGGAATTTGAGCTTATCCTCAACAATAATAACATTTGACTTGCATATCATGCATCATTTTTTTGAATTCATTATTTTTCATACTAGCTAAGGATAAAGAATGATGATTGTATATATACTTTTGTTAAACCTTTAAAGGAAAAAAATGATTCACAATAAAGTCCCACATAAATAGTTTTCAATATCAAAAAAATAAAAAATAGGTCTTTTCAAAAAGAAATATACAATTTTTTTGGTGAGAATCTCAAAGTAATTGGTGATTACTATATAAAAAAAAATCCTCATCCAATACCACTACACTTTTCCTTGGCCACTCCTATGTTTCAATCCTTTTGAATAATTTTACTCACCAATCATAATCCTTTAAGGGATATGAATTTCCACTTGTGAACCTTGTTGTCATTTAATATATTGAAACCACAGTCTCTTCTTAGGCAATGAACAAAAGAAAACTTATTTTGAATTTTGAAAACCAAGTAAAATACTTTTTCAAATTTTTAATTGGTAATTCAATATGTATCAAATCTTGCCAATATGATTCGAAATATGCCTGAACTTTCTTTCTCAAGTAACCATTGTTTCATGTCTTAAGGCACAATGACTAAAATAAGCAAATTTCCTTCTTGCCTAAGACAATTTGTTCCATGCCTGAATACCTTTTTCCTCATTTTACCCAAATGATAGACAATTTGGAATCAAAATGAGCATTTTTATGATCTATCAACCAAATTTGGGATGTCTCATATGACCTCATAAAAAGCTTAAGTAGGAAAACAAGATGGGGCATTAGTCACACAAAAATGATTGATGGTTGTAACAAAAAAAAAAGAAAAAAAAGAGAAAAACAACAAAAAACAAAAATGATGAAAATGAAAATAGAAACAAATATGAGCTTTTTTTTATCTATTTCTTCAAATACATTGCTCTTGTAACCAAATGATAATGTTTGAAATGATGAATGGCAATCTTTCTCTATCATTTGCTTATAGAAAAATTATCTACTTGCTACCCTTTGAGCCTGTTAAATTTATGGCTCCCAAAATGAACCTTGCCCAAAGATTGCTTTAGGGGGCAAAATAAGAATATGTTCAAAAGCCCAACTTCAAGAAAAATGTCTGATATTGAGAATGTCTAACATACACTTTAGAAATAAGGGTTGAAGCAAAAAAAATGAATGACATTTCATGAAAATAGAATTAAAGAAGTTGATTGCTAAAAATGAAGTCAAATGTCTCAAAAAAGGAAAACAGAGAAGAAAAAAAATGAAAAGAAAAATGGTTATGACATCATGTACTTAAGAAATTTGAATAAATTTTGACAAATTCAAAGCTTTGAAAAGTGACGAAAAAACCCAAAACAAAAAATAATAAACAAAAAAACTGTTGAACTTGAAGATCATTTTCCTAAAGAGAATTGCTCTTCAATTTAAGTTTTTATACTTGAAATGACAAATGATCGTCTTTTATTATCCTTTCACAAATGTAAAAATTTCTCCCTTGTTATCCCTTTAAGCATGATTGAATTCTTTCAAAATAAACCCTAACTAAGGATCACCCTCCACATTAGATGGCAAAAAAAAACATACTTAGGATTGAAGAATGGGGGTGTTAAAATGGAATATGGTGTGATGAGGATAAAAGCCCAATATAAAAGTTCACAAAAGTTTTAAATCCATTCAATGAAAAAATGCAAAAATGAAAACAAAAAGAAAGAAAGAAGGAAAAAAAAATAATTGGGTGGAAACAGAAAAAGGAATAGACTTCAGAGTGCTTCTTTCGAATGAAAAAATGATCCTTAATTTTTAATATCCTTAAATACTTGTTTTAGGCCTTTCTATCCTTTTCTTTGACAACTCTGAACCTTAATTTATGTTACAACCTTTAAAAAGTCCATATTGGATCAAGTATGAAGGCTTAAAATTGAAGAGTTTCTTTTAGAAAAATGATCATGAATCTTTTGAGTCCCCATTTATTACATAATTTCTTGTTTGCATCGTTAACCCCATTCAAAAAAATTATTTTCCTCTTTTAGATTAGTTTTGAATTTTTTAAGTGCATGGTGTGTTAATCGAAAAAGAAAAAGTAAAAAAAAAAAGGAGTAAAGAAAGATAGACACATGGCTTTTCATCTAAAGAATGCTTCATGAGGTCCTTAACCTAATTACCCTAAATAATATATTTTGAGCCTATTATCTATTCTTTCAAAACCTCGAGCCTTGGCCTATATTATGTACCTTAAAAAGTTCATTATGATCAAACATGGACATATGAATTGAAGAGGTATGTCCTTGAGGATTTTACCAATTTTTTTATTATTAAAAAATATGGCTCTAAGGTAAAAACCCAAAAATGGCAGTTTAAAGCTACAACCACTCTTGAGACCCCAAAAGAACTTTAAAATTTCAAGGTTTTATCCAAAATAAAAAGTCACAATGCAAAACCTTTTAAAGGATTAGTATCCATTGAAGATTTTGCATTTCACCAAAACGTGAAAATAAAAAAAAAATAGCCCTTTTCTCTTTCCAAATCTTCCTCGAAAAATATTGAGTAGTTTTGATGCATATTGAAATACATTTTTTTAATAAAATAAAACTATTTTAGAAAATTATCTCTTTTGTAAGCCTAAGAGAAATCTTTGCAACGCCCGTCAAGCCTCCTTTAAAATAGGCCCACTAGTGAAAAATTGAATTGCCAATCATGCCATCTATAAGCATTCCAAATAGGAATCATCAATTTATAAGAGATTCAAAACGTATGTGAAAACATTTTATGTGGGGCAATTTTGTGATCACTTTTAAAAGTTTAGAGATTAGTGGAGCATTTTTGTATAAGATACTGAGATCATTTTTGGTGAAAAGTGAACCTTGAAATTTTGAACAAAGATTTAAAAAAAAAAAAAAAGCTAAAAAAAAGGTCTTTGAATTTGCATCACAAGATAGACATTCGCATTTACATCACTTGTATTTTGCATTTGTATAAGACATTTTCATTTGCGTCATATAAGATATTTGGATCTGCATTATGGTATTTGTATCCTAGAAAAAGTATTTGTAAGGACATTTATATAAAAAAGAACATTGGCATTTGCATTGTGGAGAAGTCACCTATATTTGCATAAGCATTCACATTCTTGCATTCGCATCGACATTTGCATTCGTATCATTTGATGGAAATAGATATTCATATCATGATTGTGTTTGTTAATTTTGTAAATATTACAAAGAGGAAAAGGATAAAAGGGTAAAAAAAAAAGAAAGAAAAAAAAAGAAGGAAATCTACCATAGAAAGATGAAAAAAAAAGAAAAAATAAAAAATAGTTTGACAGGAGATCAAAATGTAAAAAAAAAAGGGTCTGAAAAAGTTGAAAAAATTTATATGCAATAGGTGAAAGTATTGTTGAAAAATGAGATATGATACAAGATTAAACTTAAGCCCATATTAGTTGGTCGCCAATGAAATATTAATTCCAATTTAGTTGGCCTTTAAAAAAAGATTTAAGCCTAGTTTAAATGGCCCTCAAAGAAAGATTTAAGCCCAGATTAGCTAGTTACCAATGAAATATTAAGCTTAGTTTAGCTAGCATTCAAAGAAATATTAAACCCAGTTTAGTTGGCCTTCAAAGAAAGATTTAAGCCCAAATTAGATGGCCTTTAAAAAAGATTTTAGCCCAGATTAGCTGGCCACCAATGAAATATTAAGCCTAATTTTGCTGGCCTTCAAAGAAAGATTTAATTCCAAATTAGTTGGCCTTAGAAGAAAGATTTAAGCACAAATTAGCTTGCCCTTAATGAAATATTAGAGCCAGAATAGTAGTCATTGTATTCGCATTGATATTTGCATTCGCATCAACATTCGCATAAACCTAGGTTAGCGATCATCTTGTCATTTCTCAATTGTGGTGTCATTCTATCATTATTCATTTCTCAACTTGCGGTGTCATTTCGATCATTTTGTTATTTCTCAACTTGCGGGTGTTGTTTCATCATTATTCATTTCTCAACTTGCAGTGTGGTTTTAGTCATCTTGTTATTTATCAACTTGCGACGTCATTCTATCATTATTCATTTCTCAACTTGCGGTGTCGTTCCGACCATTTTGTTATTTCTCAACTTGTGATGTCATTCCATCATTATTTATTTTTCAACTTACGGTGTCATTCCTATCATTTTGTTATTTCTTAACTTGCGATGTCATTTTAATTATCTTTTTATTTCTCAACTTACGGTGTCATTCCATAGTTATTCATTTCTCAACTTATGATGTCATTCTGTTCATCTTGTTATTTCTCAACTTATGGCATCGTTTTGTTTTTATTTATTTCTCAACTTATGGTGTCATTCTAGTCATTTTGTTACTTCTTATTTACAATGTCATTCTATTGTTATTCATGTTTCAAGTTGCAGTGTTGTTTCGGTCATCTTGTTATTTATCAACTTATGGTATCATTCCATCGTTATTCATTTCTCAACTTGTAATGTCGTTCTGATCTTTTTGTTATTTCTCAACTTGCGGTGTCATTTTGTCGTTATTTATTTTTTAGCTTATGATGTCGTTCCATCGTTCTTTATTTCTCAACTTGCAGTGTTGTTCTGTCATTATTTATTTCTCAACTTACAGTGTCGTTCTGGTCATTTTGTTATTTCTCAACTTGCGATGTTGTATCATCTTGTTATTTCTTAACTTACAGTATTGTTTTGGTTATCTTGTTATTTCTCAACTTGCGATATCATTCCATCGTTATTTATTTCTCAACTAGTAGTGTTGTTTCGACCATTTTGTTATTTCTCAACTTGCAGTGTTGTTTCGGCTATTTTGTTATTTCTTAACTTGCAATGTCATTTTATCGTTATTCATTTCTCAATTTACGGTGTCATTCTGCCATTATTCATTTCTCAACTTACGATGTCATTCCAATCATTTTGTTATTTCTCAACTTGTGATGTCATTCTATCGTTATTCATTTCTTAACTTGTAGTGTCGTTTCGATTATTTTGTTATTTTTTGACTTATAGAGTTGTTCCGATCATTTTTTTATTTAAAAAAATAGGTAAAATAAAAAATAAATAAATAAACAAAAGGAAAAAAACAAAAAAAAAGAGAAGCAAGGGTTTGCCCACTCAGAATCATTATCTGAATAAAATTATTGTCTATGCCTTTACATTACTTCTGATCTTTAAAAGTATGCAAATAAGAACAACTATAAACACCAAATTTTGTTCGAGATATTTTTTTAACATGATTGATTTGAGACTCATTTACAAACATGGGCCAAGACCATTTAGGAAGACAATTTACGACCCATAAAAAGTTCACAAATTTATCTATTCAAAAACCCAAAGTCAATTTGGATTAAATCTGGTTAAATAAAGTCAAAATTACATAAAACTTGGTCAAAATGGATGAAAGCCAGGATCAATTCTACAAATTCAAAATCTATTTGATATCAATTTGGTTTAAAATTAATTTTGAAATTTTTTTCAGAACACCAAAATTTTCGTGGTGCTTTGAGAAGGGTAAAATTATCAAAATACCCTTATAGGGGGTATTTTGTAACTTGATCTTTTCAAGCTTGGATTTTTGTGAAACTTTTTAGATCTTAATTTTATAATATTTCATCATTTTTGGTGCACTTAAAATCACAACGATACCCCATGAATGGTGAAATTATCAAAATATCCTTATGAAAGTATTTCCATAATTTGGCATTCTCGAGTTCAAAATTTTTAGATTTTAACTTCATAATATTTTATAATTTTTGGTGCTTGAAAATCTTAAAAATGACTATGGGAACATTGATTTCTAAGAAAATGATCATAAATACCAAAAATTTACACTATGGGTAAAATGGTCTTTTCATGGGTTTGAGGGGCATAACAATTTAACTTTTGTAGTATTCAATGTGGGCCATTGGATCTTTTGCTACCTTTCGCTCTAAGGGCCAAAGGTGGCTCCTTGAAAAAATAAAAAAGGAAAAACTTTAGCCCTTGGATGAGATTTCATCCAAGGGCTCTCATCCAAGGGTACTCATTGATCAAGATTAGGATCTTGATCTTGGATGCTTGGTCGATTATGTATAGGCTGGAAGGAAGCTGTTGGAACAAAAAGGGAAGGAAAAAGAGGCATCTGAAAAAAAAAAAAAAAGAGAAAGAATACAAAAAAAGAGAAAAGAGCTGAAATTTTTTTTTTAAAAGTGAGGTAGCCCATATAAAGGGCATATGCTACCATTTGCATCTTTATTTTTTTACACTATTCTTGTATTGTCATGGTCTTTTTTGCAAAGTTTTCCTTTTGCTCCTTACATGCTTTATGATTGGTACAAATGTTGATAAATTTTGAAGCTTTACATATTCTTTATTTTTTTACCAAATAGTTGGAGTTCCATTTCTTGTTTTCTAGTTTAGTCGAATGCTCTTTGCCTCCTCTAATGGCAGCTACAGCAATCGGCTTCATCCCATAAAGTCTTGACAAGTCTTTTTCTCTTCCATATTTCATGACCATCCTTTAGTTAGTATGAGTTGAAAAAAAAAAACCTAGAAAGCTACTGCTAAACCGTGCTACCTAACTTCCATCAGTAGTCACAGTTTAGATATTTTTATGTATACAGCCCATCCCATTTTGGCATGGAAAGAAGGCTTTAATAAAATGTGGTTTCTAAAGTAAGGAGGTAAGTTATTAGAGGGAAAAGGGTTTGAAAGTTTAAGTGTTCTTTCTTTCCCACTTATTTGTTTCACATTGAGGTTTTACACAAGCCATAAAGGATCAAGCTTTATGTTTTCTTCTAATTTCTTTCTTCTGTATGGGATTTGTGTAGGGTGGTTCTTGTAAAAAAAAGGAAAGTTGAATATAGGCTAGTAGTATAAGCCTTACATGAAGCTAAGATGTTTTTTTTGTAAAATGTGTTTTGCTTGGTTTTTTTATTTCCTGTTTGCTATTTTGATTTGCTCTGCTTGCTTGCTTGCTATTGCAGTTTGGTTTGCCTACATTCTTGTTGTTTCGGTTTGGTTTACCTACATATGTTGGTTGTTTCGGGTTGGTATGCCTGCATATATTTGCTATTTGGTTTACCTACATGTGTTAACTATTTCAATTTGGGTTGCCTGTATCTGTTTACTATTTCAATTGGGTTAACTTGCATATATTAGTTGTTTCTATTTAGTTTGCCTATATATGTTGGTTGTCTTGGTTTGGTTTGCCTGCAGAAGTCACCTTGTTCCATGTTTACTGTATAGAAGTTTATGGTTTTGATTATGTCCTTTTCATGTAAAGGTAGTTTATGGTGAAAAAAGAGAAAAAAAATCAAAAGTTGCATTTTTAAATGGTTTTGTATGATAGTAGGCATATTGCTTCTAATAATTTTGCTTACATGTGGGGACCTCATCCAAAGCTTCATTTTTTAATTATTTTTATATCGCAGTAAGCATATTACTTCTAACCATTTTGTTTGTATGTGAGGTAATAATGTGAGCATCTTTCTACTTATGGATATATACATGCTACTTGTAGATACTGCCAAGCCTTTCTTTTTAAGGTTTAAGTACTTATGTTTTCCATCTTAGGTTAGGTGCAACTTGTCAGTGGACACCTTGATTGGTTGGTTTTCATTCTCATGTGTATTTCTTTCATTATTGTTAAAATTACTATTTGTGTACTAATTTGTGAAGCTCCATATTTACTAGGTCTTTTAATTGTTCATGCTTCAATATTACTTTTTATGTCATGCATTTCCAAACATTTTTTTATACCTACAAAGACATAATAATAATAATAATAATAATAATAATAATAATAATTTTAAAGAAAGCAAGAAATATTTATGAAATATATGAGTATAAAGATCCATTTTAGAAGAAATTATAAAAAAGAGCTTTCTCTGAAAGTCTGCTTAGATGTTGGAGACTTTTAGAGAAATTCGTAAATTCTTAAAATTTAAACCTAAACTTACCTAAAACCTCAAACTTTTTTAAAAAAAATTTAAAAATCTTTTGTGAAGTAATCTATTCTCGAATGTCGCCTAGACGTAGGAGTATTTAGGAAATTTTATTTCATTAAGTATTGTCATACATTTTCACAGCTAAAAAAATAAATTCATTTTGTTAAAATATTGATTATCAAAATACAGTGATAATAAAAATTATTGGGCGAGACTTTTAAATATAAAAAGTAGCACCCAAGCTCTGCCTAGAGGCTAGAAAGTCTAAGTGATCTCTTTATATTTAAAGACTCGATTTTTTTTATATTCACACTTGATCATCATTTTGCATATGTTTCATTTTTAAATTAATGTCTTCACTTATAATGCATACATATGTTTGTTTTAGTTATGATTGTGTAATAATAATTATATTATTATATTTTTGTCTTTACCACATAAAAAGTTTTTCTTAAAATTTTAAATTTTTAAAGATTTGCATGAAAACCTTTTGTGAAATAATCTATTCCTAAATGCTACTTAGATGTTGGGGTATTCAGAAAATTTTATTTCGTTGAGAATTTTTATACATTTTTTATACTCAAAATAAATTTGTTAAATTAATAAAAAATAATATGATGGTATTTTAAATATAAAAGTTCGCACCTAAACTCTGCCTAGATGTTGGGAAGTCAAAATGGTCTCTTTATATTTAAACTCAATTCCTAAATTTACATTTGATCATCATTTTGCATATGTTTTATTTTTTTAAGATTAATGTCTTCATTTGTAATGCATAAATATATGTTTGCTTTAGTTAGAGATGTTTAATATTAATTATATTATATTATGTTTTTTTTTCTCACACCAAAAGTTTTATTAAAATTTTAGTTTTGAACAAATAAAATTAAACTAGCATTTTATGAAATATAATTGATTGGTACTCTACCTAGATATTGGAAAGTCATCAATAATCATCATTTACAAAAAATGTTATTATTTTTAAAGAAAGAATGTTATGATAAATCTTAAATAGAAAGACTATTTTTGAATTTTGCCTTTATGTCGGAGACTTTAAAGGTATTTCTTTAATTTGAAGATTTTCTTAATATTTCTCAATAAAAGATTTTTTTAACTAATTTTATATTTTTACAAACAAAGGGAATTATAATTAAAATTCATATGGAAAACCATTTTTTATCCAAAATTACAAATAGTGCATAATTAATTGGTACCAATTTTACAGGCATTGTGGGAATGCTAATCTTTCCCCACACGTAATCGATTCCCAAACCTGATCTTATTTTCATAGACCAAAATTATCTTTTTAATAAAGCTTTAAACTTGATTTATTGTTTTATTAAAAAGATAAAACTTTTGGGTGGCCAATCACACCTTTAAAAAAGATTGATGGAGACTCTTTGTGTTTTTCATGATAACTTTTAAATTCTTACATCTAGCGATCGAGTCTCTAGACCAATACGTTACGACAACTACTTTGTCTCTTTTATAAGGAAATTCACTAGGCATATATACAATCCACACTTAATCCTTGACTTGCTATCATGCTTACTTTGTCTTCTTCCTTTTCGGTGTAAAACTCAATTACTCTAGTATCCATCAATCTTTGAACTACATACTTGAACTTCTGACAATCCTAGATCAAATGACCCACTACCATTCCATGATACTTACAGATCAGACCAAATCCTAGATAGCTATCATTAGTCTCATAAACCATTAGTTAAACTACACCAGTTTTGACAAAACGGTCGTACACCATTTCTAGAGGAATTTTCACTTCTTTTATGCAACTTTGATTCCCTTGTCCTTCTCTATTGCATTAGTTGTACATTAGCATGATTAGGTAATAGGTTTCTTCCAATATTTGGCTTTATTCGAGTGTCGAAATTTAGTTGCCTAACTTTCACCAATACTTGCACCATGTATTTAAAAGCCATACAATCTTTCAAGCAATACCCCACTATGCCATAATGGTATTTACATCAAGCATTGAGGTTGTATCATTTAGGATATGGTGATTTGAGTGGTTTAATAAGGATAGGGGCGATAAGATGGCCTTTTAGGAGTTGTGGGTAAATGTTTGTGTAAGACATAGGTAATAGGTCAATAGGGGTTCTTTCTTTGGTGTCAATGGTGTGGGAGTTTTTTTTTTTTTTTTCTAGAATTAGGTTATTTTATTTGGAAAGTGGTTGTATGGTTAATGTTAGAGTCCATTTGGGAACTCTAGGTCAGAAGTTGGGTTAGTACATTAATTGTGGGGTGGCGTATATGTATATGGTGTTTGGGATATCTAGTTTGCTGATAGGTAGTAGGGTGAATAGGTAGTATATTAGTGGTAAGGAATAAAAGGTCCAGATGATAGGCTTGAAATTATTACTTCAAGGGTTTCAGATTTTTTCTTTCTTGCAAAAGTGTCTTCTTAGCACTTGAATCCTCTTACCTATCAATTTTGTCATTTTTATAGCATTCTTGATCATTTCTCCTAATATCACTATGTCAGCAAAATTATTAATTGCATTACCTACCAATTTGTCATAGTACGAGGCTCTTAAAATATTGATGAAAAGTAGTCTCTTTTTCTATCAATGGTGTTTAGACCTATGCAACCACATCTCTCTACATATGAGCATACTATTTAAAGGTTTTGGTGGCCTTTTTCTCCATGTTTTACAAGAACAACCTATCCGATATCATATATTCAACATGCTTATGTTGTGCTATAAAGGCCATAGCTAGATCTTTTTATTAGTGAATTTTGCTTTAATCTAGTTGGACGTACCACCTTACTATTAACCAAGTAAGACTGTCTTGAAAATAATGGACCAATAACTTATTATTGTACATATGACCAATCATCTTTTTGTAAAACGTTATAATGTGTGCTAAGGGGCACTTCATTTTATCATATTTTTTTAAATCCAAGATCTTAAACTTCAATGGAATAACAAGATAGGCTTAATTCACTATCATCAATGCTTCCATATATGTCATGACTTTTTATTGCCTTCAATCTTTCTTTCAACATGTCATACTTGCTTTTCATCTTAGTATTTTCCACAAGTTAGACACCCCTTTTAGTTTCTCTTGTTCTTTGGGCTCATCCAAGTTTGGCACAATAATAAGGTCAAAAGGAGTGGACCCAAGATTAATGTTCATTTGGACTAACAATGGCCTAATAGAAGTACAAACATATTGTTGTTGAGTTATCAGTGGTGCCTAAGTAATATGAGGATAAATGTATGTGAACCCCGCATACAATGGTTTTTTTATGGCTATCTCTTCATTTACATCATATGTCTCGACAACCCTGCCAATATCCATTTCAATTTCACAAATTACCTGTCTATATTATATTGCATCCCTACAACTATTTCATTTATTTCTTTATGGGCCCTTTTTCCATCCTATCAATTCAGCTAGCATTTTATTCTCCATGATCTTGAGCAAGCTCGTGTTCTGTAGGTGTGAAGAATCAATTGATCTGATTTCTTAGGGCGTACTTTCTTTGAATCTTCTTTTGATTCTAAAAAATTAGAAGTGCATGATATGAATTTTTATTATTGGCCTTAATACAGATAATTTAAAACCCCCCCATATTTAGGTAAGACTTTTAAGCTTATCTTTTTACTGTAAAAGTTTGATAAAAGTATAATTACAACTATCATTCTTTGTCTTTAGCTAGCATGAAAAACAATGTTCAACCAAATGATGCATGGTATGCAAGTCAAATTTTATTATTGTTGAAAAAAAATTAAATCCCTCTCCTATATTTATGCTGAGTTATTTAAAGAAACTTATTTCATCTCAAAAGTCTGATGAAAGTATATTCACAACCATCATCCTTTTTCAAAAGCTCATTTTAAACATACTTTTAAGATATAAATAGAGATATTCATTTATAGATAATTCAAATAAAGAGAAGTTTTCATTCATTCAAAAAATTCCAAATGTTATACATAATGAATCTCCCTAAAACTAGTGCCATAAAAGTGCTAAACTTGCTCATATTATCTTTTCACCTCATCTAAAAAATTAAAAAAAAAGTTGATTGTAGTTGCAAGTGGGAACAATTCCTTATTTAGGGACTCTGCCTTTTTTAAAATCACCTTGACCTATTTAACTACCTTCTCGATCTAAGTACTAAGGTGGTCAATATTCATCTGTCTCCCTCAACCTCAATCTTCCATTGCTTTCGAGCTTTTATCTCTTGATTGCACATTTGTTTCCATTTAGCCTCTCTTTCTTGCCATTCTTTGTGTAAGAGGGCAATGTAGTCTTTATCTTCTTACAATTGTAGTTCAAAGCTCTAATCTTTAAACCGAGTGTAGCATTCTCTCTTTAAGTGTCTAGATGCCTTTTCTTTTGTCTTTTTGACTCCTTTTTTAGTTTTTTACTCTCTTCTTGGCTCTTACTTAGCTTTTTTTTTTGTTTGCAAAGAGGGTTATATGCAAATCCTTTTTTTCTTGGATTATCAAAACAATCTTATCTTCATTCTTCTGTGCCTTGCATTTCTAGAATTGTATTTTTTCTTTAAGCTACTTTACCTCTTTTTGATGCTTGCTTTCCTTCCTTTATCCTTTAACCGAGCCTTGAGTCTTTGTTTTTCCAAGTGCAATTCCTTGAGATCACTTTGAGCCAAGTCCTTCTTTTTTGCATCTTCTTTATCCTATCTTTTTGTGCATTCATACTTTAGCTGACTTATCTTTTCTTGTAATCTCTTATTTTCTTTCTTCATTTTCTCTATCTCTAGCTTAAACTCTAAAGTAGCAATCTCTAATTTTGATAGTGGTGGCTTAGCCTATGGGTTGACTACTTGGATTGATTCTTGATAGGATAGCAGCACCAAATCATTAACTCATTTGGCCCTCCAAACTAAATACCTCTAGATTACATCGTCTGTATATCTTTCTAATTCTGAATAAAATGTTTGCCCTAAGCCTTTGTAATATCGTGCACTCAAGCTATGTAACTTTTTGTACCATAGTCGAACTCCATTTAATCTAGCCCTTAAGTCATTGAAATGAACTATTTTGACCTATATTATCATCTAACCATCAATAGTGTGTAGCTAGTGGCTCTTTAAAAACCAAACAATGAAACCCAAGACTAATTGCCACAACTTTACAAGATTGAGACACAAGGCATCCATGATGCTTTTAAAGTCACCCTATTCCTTTCTAAACTTTAAAAGAATACCATCCATTGCTCTTTAGAAAAACTTCTAGGCCAGTCTTTTGCCATAAACTTAGTTAAAGGCATTAAGGACTTTGTATAAAACAACAGTGGGATTCAGTTAATACCTCAAAAATGACTTTGAATCCATACATGAAGCAGTTGAACACAACCAATCCTCATTCCCTATCCCTTCTTTTAGCAATTGTTTAAAGATCTACTAGTTTCCATCATGATGGTTAGTGAAGGGTTAATCTTTTGCTTTAATTGTACAAAAAAGTCAACCATGAAAGCCTCTATATATCCTAAAGCTATTGAAAAGATCACAAAACCGTAAATCACCAACACAAACATATCCATAAGCCAATCTTTGTTACAGCTTTGAAGCATAACATCTTGTAAGAAAACCCTTGATATCCATTTGCTAGTCCTTTTTTTCTTATCAATCACCTAAACCTCAACCTTGATTATCTTTGCTAACTTTTTCTTGTACCCTTATGGCTTTTGTGCTTTCCAATACACTCTATCAAGCTTGGGTGGATCTAAATGTAGTAGTGTGAGTACTCTTTTATAGTAGGTGTTAGATTTTCCTTATTGAACATGAAGCATTAGTACGTTGGATTTCATAACCTTGTTGTAGTCTTCTGTTGGCCTTGAATTGATTAAAAGTTTTGATTTGACAAAACAAAAGTTTGCCTAACTTGAATCAAACTTTCCTAATATTAAATTGAACATTTTTCTAGCCTTCTATCTTATCAAAATTCATTTAGGAACTAAAACAAAGCAAACTCTAGAAAAAAAATGGATTAAGGCATGTTTTGGATAAAAGGGATCAATCCCTTAAGGGAAGGGATTGATAGGGATCGATCCCCTCCTTTACCTAATCAAACCCCTAGCCAGAGGGATCGATCCATTTTTTTCTAGAAGTTAATTTCATGAGATTTTAGCAAGAACTAATCGATCCCCTCCCTATAAGGATTGATTGGTTAGAGTTTAAACTTACTTGATCAATCTTTCCCTTAAATGGATTGATCTGTTTTTTATACAAAAAGCAAAATAAGGTTGAAAATTCATAAAAATGATCAATCCCCCACATAAGGGATCGGTCACCTAAATATGGGATCGATCCCTCCCTAAAAGGGATCAATCTATTTTCTTGGTAGAATGCTATTATGGTTTGAAAAGCAACAAAAAGGATCGATCCCCCTATATAGGGGATCGATCACCCAAGCATGGATCGATTAGGTGCATTACCTGATTGATTAGGTAAGCCTTTTTTAAGGCACGAATAGGCTTTCTTCATAACTAAACCAATCAATCCCCTATATAAGGGGATCGATCCTCTGATGCCCAAAAAGCCCTAACAGCTATTTTTTTATCTAAAATTTTATAGGTTTGAAGCAGTAAAATCAAGGCAATGGCTATCAACTCCTTTCTACATATAAATGAAGGCTTCCACTATAGAGCACAAAGTAGAATAGCTAAGAGAACTTATTGCCTTCAATGACCATCTTGTTCAAGCATTCAAACCAGTTCAAAGAGAGAAAAGTGCAAAAAATTCTTCTTGTATCAATTTTTCTCTAAATTCTCTTGTCTATATTGTTGTGTACTTCAAGTTAGCAAACACCCAACCACAGAGAGGTTCTTTAAGCTTGCAAAACATTTCTGAAACTTTGTATTGTGAGATTGTGAGCTTAAGAGGGAGGATAACCATTAAGAGTTTGTGGTGTTGATTGTGTAAAGCTTTGAGAAACTAGGTTGTATTTTGCAATAAATAGTGGATTAAATTTCTTAGCAAGTGAGGCTAAGGGAGAGAACATAGGTGCCTAAAGAAAGGACCAAACCTCTATAAATCTTGGTGTCTAATTCTCTATCTCTATCTCTTATTTACTTTCATTTATTGTGTTCATTTGCTTAAATAAATTGTTTTACAAAATTTTTGCTTATTAAGCATTTATTTTTGAAAATTTTATTATCAACCAATTTATCCCTTTCTTGGTTTATTTCAAGTCTTTGAGCTAACAATTGGTATCAAAGCTAGTACTCTTTTTTGTAGGTCTAGCAACCCAAGAGTGATCATAAAAATGGCTCAAAAAAAATATGATGATCAATGTGGAACAACCATCTCAAGCTACAATAAATACATTGGGTAATAAGAGGTGTGTTTCATGGCAAATGAAACAGTTCAACATCTCTTGGAAATAAAGGTCATTCAATTGTAAGACCTCTTTTCTTTGTTGGTGACAACTACTCCTATTGAAAGACTAGGATGAGATTATTTATTCAAGCCAATGATTATAAAGTTTAAAGGGCCATTGTAAATGGTTTTCAAATTCCAATGAAGATGGTGGATGGTAGGGAGGTGATCAAGCAAGAGAGTTAATGGGATGTCAATGATAGGAAGAGGACTTGACTTAATGCCAAAGCAATGCATCCACTCTTTTGTGCATTGAGGCCTAATTAGTACAATAGAATTTCTTTGTGTGAAAATGCAAAAGAAATTTAGGATAAGTTAATTGTCACTCATGAAGGTACAAATCAAGTGAAAAAGACAAAACTTGGTATGCTCACTCATGATTATGAGTTATTCAAGATGAAACCAGATAAAACCATTAGTGAAATGTCAAACCACTTCATCGACATCATTAATGGTTTAAAGGCTCTTGAGAAGACTTACTCAAATATGGGGATGGTGAAGAAAATTCTTAATAGTCTACCAAAAAGTTAAGAAGCTAAAGTGACAGCCATTAAAGAGTCCAAAGAGCCTCACACAATCTTTTTAGATAAACTAATGGATTTTCTCCTTACCTATGAGATGAAGCTAAAAAGGGGACAAGAACCAATCAAGAAATGTGGCATTGCTCTCAAATCTACCTTTCAAAAAGATGAAAAAAATCTTGGACAAGAAAAGGATGATGAAGATGAAGAGATGACTATGTTTGCAAAAGAAGTTCATGAGGATGAACAAGTCTTTAAGTAAAAGAAGACTACAAAGGGAAATGATGAAAGGAGAATCAAGTAGAAGAGAAATGGATCAAATTATTTGCTATGAATGTAACAAACTAGGTCATATTAAATTTGATTATCCTTTATGGAGGAAACAAAACATGACAAAGCTAAAGAATAAAGTAATGGTTGTAACATAGAGTGATAGTGACTTCTCCAAAGATGAATTAAATAAGGAGAAAGTAGCCAATCTATGTCTCATGGCTCTTGATGAGCTCAAGATAACTTCTAATCCATATGATTTAAATTCATACACATTTAATGAATTACAAGATGCTTATGATGAATTAGCCCTAGAATTTGAGAACATGAACATGAAATATAAAAAAATGATCTCTAAATTAAAACTAGAAAATGAACTCTTGATTAAAGCAAAAAATGACTTAAAAAAAGAAATTGAGCTCTTAAAGTTGAACGTTAATGATTTGACTAAGAAAAATGAAAATTTGCATAACTTATTTTCTAGATTTTATATGAGACATCAAAAGCTCAATGACATGCTTGAAACACAATGAGCATTTTTTGATAAAAATGGATTGGGCTATAATGGTGGCAATAAAGAGACTCATTTAAAGAATTTTCTTGTTAAGCCAAATGGTTCATCCAGCATATATGCATATTATCATAAATTGGATCATTTTATACAATATTGTTCTTTGAAGAAAGCCACTTATAAAGGTAAGCTCATTAGGAGAGTGTGGATTCCAAAAGGAGTTAGCACATCTTAAGATGAGATTACCAACATGAAGGGGATTCCAAAAGGCATAAAAATTATTAGTACTAACATTTAAGGACCAAGAAAGTTTGGGTACCCAAAACAAAAATTTAATTGTGTTTTTATAGGTGGATGAGCATTGCTACAAAGCAAATTCAAGCAAGAACAATCCATGGTACCTTGATAGTGGATGCTCAAAACACATGACTCGAGATAAAATTCTTTTTAAGGACTTAAAAGCTAAAAGTGGAGGAGATGTTACATTTGGTGACAATTCTAAAAGCCAAATTGAAGGAATTAGCTCCATTGGTAATAATTCTTCTACTAGTATTGAAAATGTTTTACTTGTAAAAGGACTCAAGCATAACTTACTTAGTATCAGTCAATTATGTGATATAGGACTTAAAGTTGTGTTTGAATCCATATGCTGTCAAGTGATTGATATCAAAACTAACAAACTTATTTTTGTTGGACATCGTCAAGAAAATATTTATATAATGCATCTAGATGATATTTCCTCTAAAAATGTTTGTTTTATGGCTCAAAAAGAAAATAAAAAGTTGGATTTGGCATAGAAGACTTGGACATGCAAGTATACATGTAATTTTAAAACTTTCTCAAAATGATTTGGTTGTTAGTTTGCCAAAATTGAAATATGAAAATGACAAGGTTTGTAATGCATGTGCTCAAGGAAAACATAGAAAAATCTCTTTCAAATCTAAGAATTGTATTTCAACTACTAGAGCTCTTCAAATACTTCATATTGATCTTTTTTATCCTACTAAGACAATGAGTCTGGGTGGAAAACAATATGAGTTCATTATTGTTAATGACTTTACTAGATTCACATTGGTTCTCTTTTTGCATTCAAAGAATGAAGCTTTGGAAAAATTCATCACATTCAGCAAATAAATACAAAATGAAAAAGGTTATTCAATTTCTAATATTAAAAGTGATCATAGAAAAAATTTTGAAAATCTTGGCTTTAATGTGTTTTGTAGTGAAAATGGTATTAGCCATAATTTTTATGCTCTTAGATATCCTTAACAAAATGGGATAGTAAAAAGGAGAAATAGCACATTAGAAGAAATGGCTAGAACCGTGCTTAATGAAAATAATTTACCTAGATATTTTAGGGTGGAAGCCATAAAGAGCTCTTATTATATTATAAATAGAGCTATGATTAGTCCAATTTTGAAGAAAACTCCCTATGAACTTTTTAAAGGAAAAAGGCCTAACATAAGTTATTTTCATTCTTTTGGTTGCAAATATTTTGTTTTGAATAATGAAAAAGATGATCCGAGAAATTTTGATGCAAAAAGTGATGAAGGGATTTTTCTAGAATATTCTTTGAATTCAAAAGCCTATAAACCCTTTAATAAAAGAATATTAGTTGTTAAAGAGTCTATACATGTTATCTTTGATTAATCTAATCCACCTTCAAGAAAGGTGCCTCTTGATGATGATGATATAGTTATACTTCAAGAATGTATCAATGATGCATCACATGACATTAAAGAGAACATACAAAAAAAAAGATGATAAGTTTTTAAAGGAGCCACAACATATAGAAAAAGAACCAAATCACCATAGAAAAAAGAGAAATGTCAAAGATAGTGAGATTATTGGCGATCCAACTCAAGGGTTTAGAACTAAATCTTCTAATAATATGTGTAATTATGTTGCTTTTCTATCTCATTTTGAACCCAAGAATATAAATGAAGCTTTAGGATATGATCATTGGATATTGGCCATTCAAGAGGAGTTGAACCAATTTGAAAGAAGCCAAGTGTGGAATGTTGTGCATAAGCCTAGTGATAACTTTACTATAGACAGCAAATGGATTTTTAGAAATAAGATGGATGAGCATGGAAATGTTGTTAGAAACAAAGCTAGGTTGGTAGCTTAAAAGTATAGTCAAGAAAAAGGAATTGATTATGATGAAACCTATGCCACGTTGCAAGGTTGAAGCTATTAAAATGTTGCTTGCATTTGCATATTTCAAAAATTTCAAGCTTTTTCAAATGGATGTCAAGAGTGCATTTCTAAATGGTTTTATAAATGAAGAGGTGTATGTTGAACAAGCTCCCAGTTTTGAAAATCTTAAATTTCTAAATCATGTTTATAAATTGACAAAAGCTATATATGGTTTAAAACAAGCTCCTAGAGCTTAGTATGAAATATTGTCAAAATTTTTAATTGAAAACAATTTTAATAAAAGGAAGGTTGATGCTACACTTTTTATTAAAATAAAAGGAAAGGGCATTCTCATATTGCAAGTTTATGTTGATGATATCATATTTGTTGCTACTAATGAAGTTCTTTGTCAAGAATTTGCTAAGATTATGTAAGGTGAATTTGAAATGAGCATGATGGGAGAACTTACATTCTTCCTGGGATTACAAGTAAAGCAAACAAAAAATGGTACATTCATCAATCAAGCCAAATACATCAAGGATTTACTCATAAGATTTGGATTGAGAAAATCAAAGCCATGCTCAACACCTATGAGCACTTTAACAAAACTTGACAAAGATGAATGAGGTAAATGTATTGACTCTAAATTACATAGGTTTATGATTAGTTCATTGCTATGTTTTACTGCAAATAGATCGGATATAATGTTTAGTGTACGTTTGTGTGCAAGATTTCAATCTTCACCTAGAAAATCACATTTATCTGCTATGAAAAGAATTTTTAGATATTTTAAGTACACCCCTAATTTAGGACTATGGCATCAAAAAGGTTCATCTTTTGCTTTAGATCCTATTCTAATGCAGATTTTAGTGGTTGCAAAATTGATAGAAAGAGCACTTCTAGTACTTGTCAATTGTTTGGAAATATGCTATATCATGGTTCTTTAAGAAACAAAATAGTATTGCTCAATCCACAACTGAAACCGAATATATAGTTGTCGATAGTTGTTGTGCTCAAGTTTTGTAGATTAAGCAACAATTAGAGGATTTTGGAATTATCATGGATCATATTCTCATTAAATGTGATAATACTAGTGCCATCAATCTCACCAAAAATCCAATTCAATATTCTAGAACCAAGCATATTGAAATTAGGCATCACTTTATTAGAGATCATGTTCAAAAAGGTGATATTGTGCTTGAATATGTTGATACTTTACATCAATTAGTTGATATTTTCATAAAACCTTTTGATAAGGATAGATTTTAATGAATTAAAGATGAACTTGGTATGATGAATGCTCTTTAAAATAAATTTTTTGATGGTATGATGAATGTTGCTACCTTGATTGATCAAATATATATTTATCTTAATTTTTTTTTAATTTTGTGCATGATTGTATGATGCATATTTGAATGTTCATGTTGCATGGTTTTTAATTTAAAAAAAATTGTACAACCAAAATCGATCCATCCTTTTTAGACCAGATCAATTGGTTATTCTTCTTGTAGCTAAATTAAGGGAAAACATTGAAGAACTAATCGATCCCCAATGGACTGGATCGATTAGCTCTCCATCTAGTAGCTAAACTAAGTGGAAAATGTGAAGAATTGATCCATCCCCTTTCATAATTGATCGATCAATCCAATGCAAAACTATGCCCAATCGATCCCTCTTCATAACCGATCGATCGGGTCATACATAATTGGCACTATGCATACCATTTTGGCTTGTCAAAATCGGGTCTCCTTCCTCCTTGGTTGATCATTTCAGCTCTTCATCCCTTCTTCTTTTTCCCCAAACACTCCCTTTTCAAACCCTAAAAATTCTTGCTCTATTTTCTCTCAAAATTGATCTGTTTTAATCAAAATCATTTGCAAATTGCTTCATTTCTACTTGGTTTCTTGCAAAAATCATCCTCGAAAATCATCAAATCACATAAAAATTTCCACTTATTCTTCTCACTCTAGAAAGTTAATCCCCTTTTTGAAATTACTACATTTCCTTAATCTTTTGGTCTTTTTCAGACATATTTTACTACTTATCACCTACAATTACCAATTCTCTCATCAATTTCTCATAACCCTACCTATTTCCATTATCCTATTATTTTCATGGCTCCAAAGACTAAAGCAAGTGCTGGAAAAATGAAAAATCCCCCAAGGGAGGCTTTTAATTCATCAATGAGGCCTTCATTCAATCAAAAATTTTCCAATCCTAATGCCAAAGAAAGATATGAGACACACTTTGCTCATAGAGAAGTCATGCATGGAAGGGTAATCTCTCTTGAATTCCTACAATCTATAGAGTTTCTTATTTACATGCATTTGAGAGATTTAGATGGATGAATTACTTGTGCATGAATGGACTTTTGTTTGAGAAGCTAGTAAAGGTATTCTATAGCAATGCTAGTTGTATTGAAATTGAAGGGTCACATAAATATTATCCTAATAAATTTAAAACCTATGTGATGGGCAGAGAAATTATAATTAACAAGCAGTTATTAGCTGAAGTATTCATGCTAGATGATGAAGGAGAAACTAACACTAGGTGTGACATGTTAGAACTAGCTCAAGATATATTTAAAAATGACAATTTAACAGTTGCTCCTACTCAAGCTACTAGGCTTTCAATGCATGATAGGTTATTACACCTTATTGTCACTTATGTATTGGCACTTTTTAGCACTCAATACTCAACCATTACTGGTGGATGTACAAGATTAAACACCAAGAAAAACCTAATTTGGTACATTTCATTATCAATGATATGATGAGGGTAGTGCAAAATAGAGACTACACCTTAGTTTATGGGTTTGCAATCAATAATCTTTTAAGGAAATTGAACATTAATACTAGAGGTGATAAAGAGATAGTGTTCAATGATCTATTTAGCATTCTTAGTGCTCCTAGTTTGCATAGTATGGGATATGTTCAAAATGCAACAGGTTTATGAGTTAGAAAAACTAATATTAAGGTTGTACACAAAGAGGGTGAAGAGCATGAAGTCTCAAATATTCTTGATGCACCTCAAGATAAACCCTCTACTCCACCATTTGATACCCAAGGAGCTTTAAAAATGCTTATGCTTCAGATGAATAGTATACATTCAGTGGTTAAGATTATGAACTCTTAATTGGAAAATATGGAAGTGACTCAAAATGAGCTAGTTTTTCAAGTTTGCCAAGTTAGAGCTGACATTGAACACATCCGATCTACACAACAACAAATGGGGCCGCATCCTCCTCATTCTCCTCATTCTCCACCTCCTCTTCAATGAGCCATCCCAATGCCAATTCCTCATATATTTTCCTACATCTTTCTTTTTATGTTGTAAATTTTTCTTTAAAAACTCTTTGCATTATGGTTTGTTATCAAACTTCGGTATTTCATGTTTATATTAATGAAATCTATATTTCCTTTTCATTATGATATTTGTTATATCACTTTGAAATTTGACTTGTGAAATTATGGATTGTGATATTGGTATATTGCTTGATAGTTGGTATATTGCTTGATATTGAGATTGGTATGCAATTAAGTTGTCAAATTGAGTTGGCATGGCTTTGAATTGATTGTTATCTCCCTTTGATTAACTTTATCCTTTTTACTATGAAAAAAAAAAGGGAGAGGCAATGTATGAAAATTTTTTATTTGATTGATGATCTTGATGGTATGAATAAATTCTCACTTGATGATATAGGCACTGGTATGAAAATTTTCTATTTAATTGATGATCTTGATGTATGAACAAATTCCCACTTAATGATATTGACATTGTTCTTGTTCTTAGTTGTTGTAAAATCTCTTAAATTTTTTTATGCTTAAATTCATGAGGAGCTTGTTTTTCATATAGAAAAATGTTTTTAAGCAAAATTTTCACTAGGTTTTGACATATCAAAAAGAGGAAAATTGTTGGCCTTGAATTGATTAAAAGATTTTGATTTGACAAAAAAAAAATTTACCTAACTTGAATCAAACTTTCCTAATCTTAAATTGAACATTTTTCTAGCCTTCTATCTTACCAAAATTCATTTAGAAACTAAAACAAAGCAAATTCTCAAAACAAAATGGATCAAGGCATATTTTATATAGAAAAGATTGATCCCCTAAGGGAAGGGATTGATCCCCTCCCTTACCTAATCGATCCCCTGGCCAAAGGGATCAATCCATTTTTTCCAAAAGCTAATTGCATGAGATTTTGGCAAGAACCAATCGATCCCCTGTAAGGATCGATTGGTTAGGGTTTAAACTTACCTGATCTATCCTTCCCTTAAAGGGATCAATCTATTTTTAATACAAAAAGCAAAATGAGGTTGAAAATTCACAAAAGGGATTGATCTCCCCATATAGGGGATCGATCACCTAAGCATATGATCGATCCTTCCATAAAAGGGATCGATCTGTTTTCTTGGTAAAATGCTATTGTAGTTTGAAAAGCAACAAAAAGGATCGATCTTCTCACATAAGGGATCGATCACCTAAGCATAGATCGATCAGGTGCATTACCTGATTAATCAAGTAAGCTTTTTTTAAGGGACAAATGGGCTTTCTTCATAACTAAACCAATCGATCTTCTACATGAGGGAAAAGATCCCTTGATGCCTAAAACACCCCAACGACTATTTTTTTGTTTGAAATTTTACAAGTTTGAAGCATTAATACAAGGTAATGGCTATCAACTCCTTCTTACATATAAATGAAGGCTTTCACTGCAGATTAAGAAGTAGAATATCTAAGAGAACTTATTGCCTTTACCAACCATCTTGTTCAAGCATTTAAACTAGTTTAAAGAGAGAAAAGTGCAAAAACTTTTTCTTGTATCAGTTTCTCCAAATTCTCTTGTTTATATTATTATGTTCTTCAAGTTAGCAACCACCCAACCTTTAAAAGGTTCTTTAAGTTTGTAAAACACTTCTGAAACTTTGTATTGTGAGATTGTGAGCTTAAAGGGAGGATAACCCTTAAGAGTTTATGGTGTTGATTGTGTAAAGCTTTGAGAAGCTAGGTTGTATTTTGCAACACATAGTGGATTGAACTCTTTGGTAAGTTAGGCTAAGGGAGAGGATGTAGGTGCCTAAAGAAAAGATTGAACCTCTATAAATCTTGGTGTCTAATTCTCTATCTCTATCTCTTGTTTACTTTCATTTATTTTGTTCATTGCTTAGATAAATTGTTTTGCAAGATTTTGTGCTTATTAAGTATTGATTTTTGAAAATTTTATTATTAACCAATTCACCCTCCTCTTGGTTTATTTCAAGTCTTTAAGGTAACACCTTAAACATCTTACCATTAGGCTTCACCATCAATAATAAAGCAATGTCTCTATACTTGGCTATGAAAGCAACCTTTCTTTTTGGATCCCACTAACTCCAAATACCTTTCAAATCCATCATGTTATTTCTCCTTGTGTTCACATATACCATCTCTGGAAAGCTCACAATATACTCATCCACCAAATAGTCTTCCTCTATTTGCTGCCTATTTTTTGACTAATCCCTAACCTCCCTTTATTTGCAACTGCAAAGTAACAAGGCACATTAACACACACATTTTTTATTAATCAATTTTCAAACCCCTTTTTTTATTTTTTCTTCATTTTTTTTATTTTGTTTTTGTTTTGATTCTTTTTTTTTTTGTAAAGAATTGTAATTCTTAATGACTTTCTCTTTTCTTTTTTTTTTTATTAAAAGCAATAATTCAAATTATCAAACTAATAGAAAAGTAAATAAGAAAGGTAAGGAGTATTTCTTTATGTTACTTATTTAGGGTAATTATTATAAAAATGGTGGGCATGGCTCTACTTATGACTAGCTCCCTAGATTTTAATATATGCTGGGTTGAGAATTAAATGTCTAAAGGTTTTCAAATTGTTCCTCATATCATTATCCATTATAGATTAATGAGGCACTCCAATCTTCACCCATTACAGGCTTCAATCAAAAAATTCAATCTGAGTTGGAGTGTTTCACTAGTCATTGTGGAGGCTTACACCTCACGAAAGTGTGGCTATTTTACTTCCTCTTGAAAAGGGTTAGAGGTCGAGTATAAAGCTTATGCATGCAATGCAATATGAATATGCATGAAGAAACATACAAACTTTTCACACCTTCCTAAAGTACCATTATCTTAAATGCCTTACAATTATTAAAAACATAATAAATAACAACAATTTAAAATAAATGACATGAATAAAATATGCATGAAATATAAAATACACACATTTTTTGAAATTTTTTTGGAAACAAAGAAATTAAAATCAAAATTTTTTTTATTTTTTCCATTTTTTTATTTTTTCTCTTTTTTAAAAAACAAGAAAATTAAAATCAAGGAATTAAGATTAAACACTAATTAGGACAATTAAACTACAATTTTAGGATAACATGCAATCAATATTTGGCTTAACTCTAAAAAAAGTATTCTTAATGGAGTCACCAAGCTACCATGATGTGTAGGCCTGGGAATCCGACCACCAACTGGGGGAATTAAAAAAAATGAATGAGGTGCTAAAAGCATTTTAAATAAAAACCAAAAAATGATAAGTTGCCACCAATCTTTTTCCAGGTGTGCTTGGCCACCCAAAAATTTTTATCTTTTTAATAAAACATTTTAAAGATTTAAAAGATTTATAAAGTTAACAAACTAAAGTCTATGAATCAGATTGATGATTCGAGAGTCAGTTATGTGCAATGAAGGATTAGCATCCCTATCACACCCATCGAAGACGATACTAATTAATTGTATATTATCCTTAAACTTCGTAAAAATGGTCATATTCTAATGTTTAAGGTTAATTCCTCTTTCTTTCTTTCTTTTATTCTAAAAAAACAAATCTTTTTTTCTAAAGCAAAACATTTTAAATTTTTTCCTTGAAAAGTAAAACAATTTATTTTTGGATCAAAATGAAAATTTTCTAAGTATCAATATATCTTTTCCACTCTCTTATATTTAGGTAGAGTTTCAAACATATTTCTAACTTCTAAATTTTTAATTTGTTCTACAAAACTGAGATAATATCCCACATAAATAATCGTCCTTGAGAGTTTCTTTATAGTTAGGCTAAATCTCACAGGTTATATTTATTTGAGATATCATCTTTTTTTAAACCATTTTTCTTTAAAGAATCTTTATTTATAAAACCGATGCATGTATGCATGAACATAGTAATAATATGGATGCATGGCAATTTAAGAATGTATGTAACAACAATATGAAATGAAATGTAGATGTATGAATGGGATCAAGGGTTGGTTTTAGGGTTGAAGGTTGGTTCAAGTTTTAGGATTTGGGGTAGGTTTAAAGTCTAAGGAATGAATTTAGGATTTGGTTTAGGTTGGTTTAAGGTCTAGGTTATGGTTTAGCATTTGATTGAAGGTTTGGGTTTAGGTTTAAGTTTTAGGTTTAAAGTTTAGAGTATCAAGTTTCGGTTTAGGGTTTCATAGAAAATGCATGCAATGAAAACAAATAACAACATTGCCATTGGTAAAAATGTAAATATTAGTGCATGAAAAATGCATAAAGAAAAATTGCAAACTACAGCAAATCTAAAAAATAAATTATAAATAAAACATGCAAGGGACAATGAGATAAAAATAGATAAAAATCAGTAATTTCTTTTTTAAAAAAGATCAAAGACATGTTCCATCAATTTTTTTTTTAGGTTTTGAAAATTCATGTAAATAAAAATAAAATCAACAAAAAGCATGCTAAACTATCATTTCATTCATGGGGAATATAACAAAAACACTTTTGGAACTTGAAGAACAATGCAAGAACACAAGCAAACACATATGAATGAACCAACATTTGGCCATTAATCAAGCTAAGGGGTTTTGGGCAAGCATGGGAATGGCTAGGTTGAACCTTTTCATGGTATTGCCACAATGCTTCAACTTATAAGCTAACCAAATGATGCATCAAGCACTTATAGAATCATTATGTGAAGGCATTTACATCATGAGAAATTTTATCAAACATATGATGAATTAAATAGTAGGGAAACCATGGAACCAAAATATATATAGCCAAACATCAAACACACATCATTAACTAATTAAAATTCATGCAAAGAACAAGTAACTAACAATCTAATGATTATAAACATTATTTAGTAGCAAGCAAATCACTAAAAGAAACTAAAAAGAGGTTTGGCCATGGTGGATGAAAGCTTAGCCAAACCTCCCAATCGCTTTAATAGTGGATTTCTGTTATTATCTTTGATCTCTTATCTCAAGTCAAGCTATGGTTAGTTGATTGAGTTGTTAGATCGAATTTGAAGTTAAGAATGCAAACAACTATAAATTATTTTTCTAAAAAAAATAGACAAAATAAGAACACAAATATAAAAATACAATGGAATGTGATAAAATGCAAGAAAGTAAGAAAGAAATTATACATTAAAGCAAGCAAGCCTCTAAAATTTTTATCTTTTTTTCTTCATCATTTTTTCACATCCGAGCGGCTCTTCCCATTTCACCCCTTCTTCTTTAAGCTCTTTTTTTATGACAAAATATCTTATGCATAAGTTATGCAAACCATTGGATCAAATCTTCATCAAATGGCCATCTTTTTTCCCTTGTTTTGTTTTGCAAAGAGCCACCTTTCACCATTGAATCTAATCCCTCAAGATCATCCTACAGTTTAAAATGTTTATGGCCAAAGGTTAGATTTTTAACACTATTGGAACCATGTGAAAAGACCAATTTACCCTTCGTTCGAAAGTTTTTTATTTTTAGGCTATTTTCTTGGAAAATGATGCTCTTTTATTCATTTTTGTGATTTTAAAGTATCAAAAATCTTGAAATATTATGAAATAATAAAATGAAAGTTTTCATGAAAATTTAAGCTCGAGAAAGTCAAAATTTAAAATTATCGCAAAAAGGTATTTTGCTAATTTCATATCTCCTAAAATGCAATCAAGGTTTTTAATGAACCAAAATCATCAAATAATTTAAAAATATGATCTGGAATGTTTTGTGAGAACCTAACCTCAAGAAGGTCAAATTACAAAATACCTTAAAATTTTTCTTACAGGTATTTTAGTAACTTCACAACTTTTGAGGTAAATCAAGGTTTTTAAAATTTTAAAAATCAACAAATAATACCAAATCATTATCTAGAGCTTTTCACGAAATCTGACCGTGAAAAGATAAATTAATGAAAATACCCCTAAGGGTACTTTAGTAATGTCATTCTTCTTAAGGTGCGATCTAGGTTTTTAATGTACTACAAATCATTAAATAATATTTAATCTTAATCTAGAAGTTTTCACAAAAGTCTAAATTCGAGAAGGTCAAATTACAAAAATACCCTTAAAAGACATTTCATTAATTTTATCCTTCTCGAAATGTAATCAGGTTTTTAGTATATTAAAATCACAAATCTTAATTTCAAGCCTTATTTGTCCCATTGGTTTTGAATTTTGAAGAATTAACCCTAGTTTAATCCAATTTGATTAATTTTAACCAAATTTTATTAAGTTTGACTTTATTTGACTAAGTTGCATTTAGGTCAAATTGGTTCCAAATTTCTTTTTAAAAACTTGTCAAAATTAAAAAAATATTGAATTTAAATTGGGTTGGATTTTAAGAGATTTACAATTGGCCAAATTATGTCTTAACAAAATTAGGTGTCTACAACCACCACTCGTTTTCCTTTTTCCTTGTTATCATGATCTTTTTATGTCTTTTTGCTTGATTCCTCCTTTTGAAATTCACTCTCCCTTGACCCTATCTTGCTTGGTCAACAAACCTACCTAGAAAACCTCTTCTGATAAGATTCTTGATATCATTTTTTAAGTCGATGCAATCTTTTGTATTGTAACATAGGTTTCGATGGAAAGCACATTTTTATGTCTCAATAGCTTTGATATTCTGAGCTCAGGTTCCCTTTCAACGTGTATTAGAATTCTCTCTCAAGAGGTAATTAGTGCAGTGTAACTTGTCTACTCGGGCTTCTGACCCTTTGGTATCCCCAATTTTTTTCCTTTTGAGGAATTGTAGGTTATTTTCCTTTTTGGGGGATTGTAGACCTCTTTCCATTTTTGCTAGCCAAAGAGTAAAGATGAGCTTGTCTTATCTTGGTTGTTTTCATTGTAGCTTTAGTGTTGATATATTTTTCAACAATAAGTAGAATGTTGACCAAAGTTTTTGGCAGTTATAGGGAAAAAGTGAGTTTAAAGTGGTACTTTCTATCTTTAAGTCGATTGGTCAGAGTTGCAACTACAACAACTTGCCCTAGATCTTTCACTTCAAAGGCTTTAATGTTAAAACGCATGATGTAGTCTGTCAAAAACTCATTTATACATTAGTAGATAGACATTAAACTCAATGCAATTTTCTTTATTTGTCAGCTGCTAATGAATCTAGACAAGAAAGAATGGCTAAGTTGTTTGAATGTAGTTATAGACCTTAGTTCTACCATGATTGAACTGCCCCTTTAAGCATGGTGGCTAGTCATTTAACATTAAAACTTTGTTGGCCCCTTGCATCATCATATTGTCTAATAAAACTCTAAATGATCAAAAAGGTCAAATGTACCATCATATGTTTCTAAAGTTAGCATCTTGAACCATTTTAAAGGCATGGTTCGATCCATCTCCTTAGTAAAAGGCAACATCTCTAAGAACTTCAGCTTGTCAACAAATGACAAGGCCTTTCCTTTCAATTCTTTCTCTATGGCTATATTCAAGCTTTAAGGTCTTTGTTCAGTTAAGACTTTAAGGCAATCTGTTTAGGTTTTTAGGTGGTGGTTTGTGTTAAGGTATAGGTGCGATAATAGGTAAATAGAGTAGTGTGTTTCTAATATTTTAAAGCTAACAAAGCTTCAATATCATCATAGTTTGATAACTTTTTTACGTGTGGATTTTTTAAAATAATCAAATCAGGCACATTAGATGTTTATGGTGGGGTAAGCTTTTAAATTATCACTTTAAGGGATTATAGTTGTTGGTTCAGAGCTCAGAATTGCTCCATCGTAGGGCCTATAATAACAAGATAATCTATGTTAGGTTAGCTAAATTAGGTTTCTGTTCTAGCTACAACGGTTGATTCTCCTTCCTCAATAATTCTTTCTAGGTAGCATTTTGCTATGAGTTTGGCTAAATGTACTTTACCCCTACTTGGTGCACCAAATGTTTGTGTCGAGCTATTTCTTTAGAGGTTAAAACCTTGGAATCAAAGGAAAAAAAATAAAACTATTAAAGACAAAGGCTAGGAATAGCTCTAACATTTGTTTTATGACACTCAAGTCAAAGTTCGATTAAAGAGATAGGTAGGAAAAAGAATATAAAAAAATATAAGAAAAGCAAGATAGATCGAATCGTACCTAGAAAATGTTATTTATACCTATAAAGTGGGGGTTTAGGTAGCTTGGGCTACCCAAGGTTAGCTTTAAGGTCAAAGAAGACATAATAAGTTGAGTTAAGTTAAGTTGGATGTTGACCACCCAATTAAAAGATGATGAGTTAATATCTAGGGGAGTCTAGTGAGTAGACTAGTGAGGTGGCCGAATTGGCATGGCATCATGGAATCAGGTTAGCCTAACACATTAACTCAGTCAAAAAGTCAAAAAGACCTTTAGCTGTCAATTGACTATCTTTAATAGAGAGAAATGACTATTATGCCATTTGGACCCAAAAATGCCCCTAACATTTTGCCATCCATTACTCACAAAAATTATCCATAAAATCTCCAACCAAGCACCAAATTCTTATCTTTTATTTCTTTATCAATTATTTTCGATTCACAAATGCCAACAATAACTTCTTTAATTATGGTTTATCTAGTAATTCAATCAAGCTTAATAGCCATGAATGGACTAGTGGTTCTAGCACTGATTCAAAATTTATTGCATCGGAGTAATCAAATGACACAGCTATTGTCTCAAAATCCATTTACTTACCATCCTCTATTGATCAATTTTCTAAAGTTTTCAAATGTCTACAACCTTCTTTACTTTTACTATAAGGTCATTCATTCTTCTTAGCCACTTAAGTCCTTCTTAGGCTGCCAATTTTTTAGGATTAAAAACTCTAGTGAAAGAATTTTGTTTAAACATAAAAGAAAAGCAAGTTTTAGATATAACATTTACTCCTTCTTTGACTCTTTTAGGTGCTTATGCTTTCATAAATAAGATTGAAATTGTCTTTATACCCACTATTTATTACACAGGCTTAAAACCTAGATGCATACATAGTTCTGGCTTGCAAAATCATATTGCTATTAAAAACAATATAGCCCTTAAAATGATTCTCAGGTTAAACATTGGTGGGAGTTCTATTTCACTAGCAAATGACTCAACAAGCTTGTATCAGGGATAGTTAAAAGACAAGGCCTCTTTTCAATGTTCAAGTGATTAGCTTTCCGAAACAACTATTGGACTCAGATTTTTCAAAATTGCTTTTTATGTTGCACTTGCAAAGGTTTATTAAATAGCATGCTCTACAAAAAGATGAAAGAGTCTTTTCTGCATTTTGAGTGTTGATTAAATATTTACGTACTTGGTAAGACTTCACTTTTGTGAGCTTCAGCCAGAGGTGACAAAGCATGAAAACAGGAAGTTTCTTGTTAGAATTAGAAATGGAAAGATTGAGGCTAAGGTAGATGAGATGACTTGGAGTTAAGGTATGAGAATTGTTGTTTCCAAATACAATGTTGCCAAGATGCCAAATGCAAGAAATACTAGTAAGACTGATCTTCTCATAACTTTGGGAAACAACAACAGGTTACAAGCACTAAACTTTGATCTTATCCTAAATAGTTTGAAAGTGTTCAAACTTAATGACTCCTAAAGCAATCTCATTGGACCAAATCATATTTCTAAGTTTCACTAATCCTAAGTCCATGAGCCAACAAGCTTAAGAACAAAAAATTATCATTCATCATTGGTGAGGCTATAATGGCTATTTTCACTATGATCTTGCCATTTGGTCTTACCATTTTCTGTCTTTTAAGGGAAAGGAAAATTAATATAAAGGACAAGTTAATGGTAACAAAAAACCTTTATAGATGCTTTACATTGAAAGAACTCTAAGATGCCACCAACAACTTTGACAAAGCTCTAATAATTGGAAGTTGTGGCTTTGATAGGGTTTTCAAATGTTCCATAAATGTGAAACTCCAGTTGTTATAAAGTCCCTAAAGCCAACATCAACTCAAGGTTCCAAGGAGTTTGAGGCAAAGATTAAAATGCTATATGATCTCTAGCACCAAAATTTCATGTCACTGATAGGTTTCTGTGATGAAAGGGTCAAGATACTTATTTTTTACTACAAGCCATAGAGAACCCTTCGAGAACATCTCTACAGCATAGAGGGTCCTCCATTATCATGGACACAAAGGCTTGTAATCCATATTGGTGTTGCCCATGGGCTAAAATACCTTTATGATGAAAACCCCAACATCATCCACAAGGACATCAAGCCATGCAAAATTCACTTAGATGAGAATTAGGTTGCCAATGTCATACATTTTAGTCTACCTAGATTTTTAAGATTTTTTGGTGTAATCTCTACGTTCTTCGGGTAAGATTCGTAAGTCTTTTTAGCTAAATTTACTATGATGTTAAGATTTATAAGACTTCTGGGCATAATTTACAATTCTTTTAGGCAAGATTCATAAGTCATCTAAGCAAAATTTGTTTTAGTGTCAAGATTTATAAAACCTCCTAGCATAGTCTCTAGAACCTCCAAGCAAGATTTATAAGTTTTCTAAGCAAAATCTGTTTTAGTGTCAAGATTTATAAAATCTCCAAGGATAGTCTCATGACCTTTAGGCAAGATTCTTAAGTCTTTCAAGTTGAATCTACCTTAGTGTTGACATTTATAAAACCTACAAGTGTAATCTTTAAGTCATCCGAGAAAGATTCCTAAGTCTTTCAAGCATAATCTACTTTAGTGTCAAGATTTGCAAAACCTCTTGGCATAATCTCTGAGCTTTTTAGGTTTTTTTTTTTTTTTAAATGTTATAACCTTTGTTTAAATGAGTATTTTAAAATAAGATTTTTAAAGTTATGGAGCCTTTGGTGAGAAGAGCTTCGGGTCAACTTTTAAATTTACTATGTTAGTTATGAAAACTACTAAAAAATAAACAAACAAACAAAAAAAAAAGATAGAGTAAGAATTCAAAAAAGGTTTCTAGATAAGTAAAAGTCACAAATGGGTTCATCAAATGTCCAAAATTATCAAAAAAAAAAAAAAGAAAAAAGAAGGAAGAAAAGCCAATGGATATAAAAGAAAGATTCAAAAAGATGAAAACATTAGAAGCGGCTTCTAGAGACTAAAATAACCGAACAAATCCTGAAAATCAAATTAAAATGATTAAAAGGGCAAGGTTAAAACCTATTTGGACTCATTTGACGTCCGTTTTCGATGCTGTTGTTCTTTTAATTTTGAAATTTTATGCCACATTTATTTATTGTTTTTATGAAAATTTTTTAATGGCATAAAATATTTTTTATATAATATTTGTGCTTAATTAAATAATTATTATATATTATGCACATGAATTCTATTATTTTAGTTTATGATTAAATATTTTGGCATGTTAGACTCTATTGACAGTATGTACTCTCCCTATATAATATTTAAAATTTACTTACTCCAGTCTTAAATTTTATGTGCATAAGTGAAAAAATTTAGTTAAAAATTTTTTTAATAATTTTTGCCTATCCATTTTAAATGCACCTTGCATTGTTTAAGCAAGTTGGATTTAAACTCCACAAAGATTTGGTATCACTAATAACATATTGGTACTTTTTTAATGATTATTAGATAATATTGAATTATTATTTATATGAAATAATTGGAGTTTGAAATTTTTACTTTGATTTCTTTTTCCCATGATAATTTTAAAGTTATGTACCATCGTTAATTTGGGAAATTAGTGTTTTAATGGATGATACATAAGGATAAATTGTGAATTTAATATTGGTTTATTCATAAATTGCAAGACACTTGGATTTTGAATGCAATAATTATTTATTAATTCATAGAGACACATTCGGTTTAAGTACCTCACCAAAGCAATCATATCTATAATGATTCATCAAGATATGTATTGATTATTGGTGTCTCATATAGAGCAATCTACTTTTTTACAATCCAAAGAGATACATCTTGGTCAAATATCTAGCAAAAAGTGGTCAAAATGCATACAATTAGTTAAGTTTGCAAACTAAAATTATGAACAATCTAAATTTCTCGGTGTGAGAAAATATAATTGGTTAATGTGGGTGTTTGGTTACCAAAAGTGACTCACTCATTAACACTGTAAGATTTTCTCATGCACAAAAACGAGAGTATTTTCAAATTACTTTATACAATCACTTGCCTAATGAAGTTTATTATGTTTGGTTATTTAGAGTGGATGTGAAGCATAATGGTTAAGTGTATACTAATCTAGATGGTTTTCTACCCAAAAAGGATAGGCTGTTCGAAAACTAGTTAAGATATTCTCATATTGGCTTCATGTCAAATGTGCATACTAACATGTTACATTCTCTGTCCAAATGAGAGTTTGTGATAATGCACTTAGACTATTCTATTTAATTTCAAATAACACATCATGGATTAATGCTATTTGTAAGGATTGTTGCCTATATGTGAATGAAGTATCCTTTTATCCTAAATATTATAGATGATTTTTGGTGATAACAATTAAATAGCCCTAATAGAAATGGTAAAATATGATTTAGAGCTTAATTAAGTCATGGGTGTTTTCTTGGACATAATCGTTTAGTTTTGAAAATTTTTATTAATTATCGTCCAATTGTTAAATTGTTGCTTTTTGTGATACTAAAAGTATTTTTATTTGAGACCTTTTTGTGAATCTTTTAAATATTGTCTAATCATATGAATCTATAAAAAAATAATTGTCACGTGAATGATCAGTAAGTTTGTTATATTGTTTTGTTTCTATTTATCATTGTTTGATAAATTGATTATTTTAGATATGTGAAATGATCATACTTAAGCAAAATGTGACATGTGATATTAAATTTGATTATTTTGATAGCATGTGTTATATGGCATATATATGCTTAGCATGCTTACGATGTTTTAATTTTATATATCACAAAATTATTTTTTGAAATTTCAGGCATTAAGTTTATAGCCCAATAAAGTGCATATTGTGATATGTGTTTTAGAAGCTTATTTTCCATGGACATATGAAATAATATATATTGGCTATAATGATGTATAAAAAACATTTAGATTTTATACTAGTTTGTTGAAACAGTGAGAGAGTTTTGCTATTAAAGTTATGAATTATATTATGAAAAGTAACATGCATTAAATAATTGCATAGTGAATTTGCTTCAAATAAATTGTTAAACTAGTTTTTAAAATCTTTTGTTTTTTCAAACTACTTACTAAATCAAGTGCACTTTCCTAAGACATTAATTGTTTTGTATTACCATAAAGATCTTAGGTAATAAATAAATATAAGTTGTCAAAGTTAAAATGGATATGAGTAAAAGTTTTAGTCTATAAAAGTAAGTAACATTAGTTTTACAAATTTCAAGGTTCTGACTGAAATATATTATTGTTAAGACTTACTAGATTAACTTGTCTTAATGTTTATGTCACAACTAATGTTTGGTGGTGTTAAAAATATTATATTCCTCACATGAACATAAGATTGATTTATACCATAATCGTTGTGTATATATTATTCTCCAGAAAAATTATGCATTATTGACTTTCATCATATTCTATAATATTGAGATTTATGGTATGAAAATTATGTAATTTGTTGAATCTCATGTAAATATAAAGTACTTACATTGGTAGATGTTCTTTGTGGCTAGCCAATCAATTTTTAATCTTGAAATTTCATGTAGTCATGCTTGAAATAATGAAATGCTATAATAAAATATTATTAATTGTTAAGACAATTTACTTGATAGTATGACATGCTAAGTTTTTGTATTGATTGATACATGATTACGGAACATAACTTGAAAATTTTTAAAGTGCATAAATAATAATGGGCTTTTTAAGTTTTAACTTCTAGTGATCCATAGAGGTACGTTTAGATTAGTATCTCACATAAAGTATCACATTTATAAATAGACATAAGAAAATCATTTGAACCGTGATCATTATGAAATTTTTTATATTGTTTAGGGATTGTCTCTAAGTTATTACATTACTTGCCCAAAATGGGTGATTATATATTTTTAATTTAGAGATAATTGTCAACTATTTTTGTGAAGTGAAAAGATATATAAACCTAGGAAATTTATTTGCTCAAATGGGATAAATTTTTGAAAGTTTTGTATTTTCATTATTTTGAGGTGTGATCACATAAAGGTTTAAAGTCATATCTAAAAGAATGTCCAAGGTCATAGTTATGATATGGCACCTTGATTGTTTTGATAAGACTAGTAATAATATCAACATGATTAAAGTCTTATCTGTTTGGATCATTGATTGGCCTTTGGTCTTAATTTCAATTTATTTGAATAATTTTCATTATAAATTAATACCTATCATGAGTGAAAAGTTCTTGAATGCTTTGTTTAACATAGTAAATGTATAGATATTAGCCACTTTAATTTATTACATTTGGAATATATATATATGTTGTCAAATTACTTATGATAAACAAGGTGATTTGCTTTCGTACAAAAAAGTTTTAGACCTGTTATGATATATCAAGTTATTTTAAGTAAAATTGATAGTTGTTGAAATATAATTTTATTTTAATAAATATTTATATTGGTTGTTTAACTCTTAATTAAGATATTGGTTTGATTATCTTAGCTAACATTATCAAACTTAGCAATTATCAAATTTTTAAGGGTATATTGTTGTCATTTATTGACAATGCATTTTAAAGAAAATTGTAATTTTTTTTAAGGAACTCACATATAAGGGGAGAATTTTGTTTTACAGTTATCACAGATGTGAGAGTTTTAAGGAACAAATTTTGTACAAATAAGTAAATTACTTTTTTTTATTAGTTCAATCCTTTTTTTATGATCTTTCCTAAATTTTGTTCATTTACTTTTGAAAAAGAATAAAAATTTTATAGTTTTATCTCATGTCACTTTTCTTATTTTGAATTATATATAGAGTTCAATCTTCAAAGTTACCAAAAAAAATATTATAAAAGTTTTGACTTTGTTGTATTTTGTTAAGTAAAAAAAAAACAACTATTCTGTTAAATGAAGTGAAAATCAATGGGAGTTTTTTTGCATATCCTTTAAAGTATTAAAATCTCATAAATATCCTAAAGTTATTGTTTTGAAGATATAATGTTTTAAGGTCAACAGGAGCTCATAAGCTATTGGTATGGGCACATTTTAGGCATGATCTATAATTTAATGAATTTTAAGTTGGTTGAAAATGTTCTCATGTTCATAATATGTTAGTAATTTTGTAAGTGGTTTAGTAATATGCTCATGTTCATAATATGTTTATGATTCTAAATTTGATTAGAATATGTTTGTGATTCAATAAATCAGTAAGAGTCATTGTGATTTGATTATGTGATGACATATTTTATCTATGTGATTATTATGGTATAACGAAGCTCATAATATAGATATCTGTAGATATGGAAAATAGAATCTATTAAGGTTGTGATTGATTATGTCAATGATGCATTATAAATTTTATTTTGAAACCATTATTATTTTGGGTTTTTTTACTCTGTTAAATGCATCACATGTGAATACTAATTACCTATAAGATATAGTTTGAGATGAATAAGTTCATGATGTACCATAAAGTTAAGTGGACATAACTATTTTATATATACATCATGGTTATTATTTGTATATATGTTTATTATTGCATGTGTACATATCATATTGACATGTCATATTATAAAATCTTATGACTTGGTATCTGTCGTAAATATGACTTTAATGTTGTTTCAATATATCCGAAAGTGATACCAACAAGTAATCTCAAGCGTTAGAAGGAAACATATAGACACATTTGGATGCTACAAAAATTTCTCAACAAGTTTAAAGAAATCAACAAGAGGACTAAGAATGAAAATAACACATTGAGGTTATATTTAGGTGTTATTTTCTTATTACACAACCACACTAAAATCCATTGTCGATAGTCTCTGGTACTTATAACCATAGATTAGTCTTATGCTAATAAAGGGCATAATAGTTGCCATTATTCGGTATTAGATAGTTTTATTAGATAAGATCATTAAGTTGTTGTCTTAAAGGTTAAATTATTTTTAAAACTGTGGCCACATCATAATAGAGTTAATCAACATTGAATATTGTTTTCTAAATTATATATTTTTTTAAATCGAACAACCCAGTTAATATTGTCCAAGTGAGAAAAGTTAGAATTTTTCATAACATGAACTACTATTAATTGATGATTTTAATGTTTAATAAAATTGACTAATAAGTTTAGTTCTAATTCGAGATAAGTATGAGAGCCAAAATAATTTAAAGTGATCAACTAATTGAGGGTTTTGTATATCTTATTAAGTTAGTGTGATTTGTTAGTTATATAAGCCATTGGCCCAATAAAGCTTTAATGGAAAAGCTTCTAAGGTTTTAATAAAATTGGCTAAAGCCCCTTTTTCATTTCTAATTAATAATATTTACCCACTAAGAGTTGCCAGTAAGAAATGAATGAAGAAAAAAATTTAGTTTCTTCAAAAAATCTATAGTTGCATCCATTTTTCAATTATTGCTACCTGAATAAATATGTTAATAATTTATTTGGCTATGATGTTCTAATATTCACATAGTAATCTTAGATTATGCTTACATTCAAAATAATAATCCTTTAAAGGATTATCTTAACCTAATGAGATCAAGTAGACCAGCATGTCTAAGTTAGATAAAAAAATGTCTTACATTAAAGATTTTGAGATCAATTGGATCCGCAAATGACTCAAGCAGTCAAGCTACCTGTTAAAATAGATTTTTATTAAACAAGTTTAAATTTGAACATAAAGTAGCTCTTGTATAACAAATTAATCATGTTTGACACCGAGCTAACACAAGGCAATTGAACGAAGTTGGCTTGGGTTTAATTTTTAAGTGAAAAATTAAGGGTCAATAGATTTTGAAAAATTTAGATTTTTTATTAATCCAATATGAGTTGTTCAGTGGTTGATTAGATCATTAAGTTTCATATAATTTTTTTGTTTGAGATTATTTGAATTGAATTATTTTGGATTTAAGTTGTTAAAATGATCAAATTAATCATTTAGGTCATGTTGGAAATAGTTTGGATTAGAAAAAATATAGTAAATAAATATGATTAAAAATTTTAAAATTTTGATATTATTATAAAAGCTGATATGGTTATTAAATATCTAAAATAAATGCATAAACTTATAAAAATATTTAAAATATAAAAATAATATAATGATTCTTATGTCAAACACATTTTTTTCTTAAAAAACATTTTTCTAGGAGGTTTTTAGTTTCGGTTTGAAAAGCAAACATTTAAATTTAAAAGTCACATTTTCTTGTTACATAAAACTTGAAATTTAGTTTAATTAATTTATATAATTATTTTAAAAAGATATTTATTAAATATGAAATTTTGATTTTAATATCTGTAATTTTTTTATTCTCAAGTAACAAATTTTTTAAAAAATAATATTAAAATTATATAAAACTGATTTTAAATGCAAAAAAATTACTATCCAAAGTTATGCTAAACTAGAATTTATTCTAGATTTAAATAAGATATTTTGAGTACAAAATCATTTGTGGCCATGACTTTATAGTCAATTTTATTCGAATTAATAACTTTGATTTCTGACTAATCTGATCAAGTCGTTTACATTGGGTCAATTTTTTTAACCTAACTTCAGCTAATTTTCTCGAATTCACACGTGTTGCACGCTCTACCACTTTCTGCGTTTATCTTCCAAAGAATCCATTGTTCAATTGAGGCAAGAGAAAATCAAGGCTGATAAACACTCGCAGGGAAAAGCTGTATGCATAAACAAACATACGGATACAAACATTGCAATTATGTTGCCCTTCCGTTAACATATGTTTAAATAGAGAAATAAGTCTTCATCTTCGTTCTAATTTGCTTCCATGGAGAACTTCTCAATAATATTTCTCATAACCTTCCTTCAATTTGCCATTTTTGTTGCATCAGAGCAGACTCCTTACAACCCAACAGATAATATCACCCTGAATTGTGGAGCTCCTTTTGATACATTTGGTCCAGATGGCCGGTTTTGGGCAGGAGACAATAGCTCAAAATTTGGTCCTTTTGAATCATCCCAGAACAAATCAGAAGTCTATGAAGCTGATGGTCCAGGTGGCTCTGTAGATACTGTACCTTACATGACTTCCCGTGTCTCTACTTCCGAGTTCAAGTACACTTTCAGTGTTACTCCTGGCCAGAAATTTGTTCGCCTCTACTTTCATTCGGCTTCATATAAAAAATTTGACCGATCCAAGGCCTTTTTCTCTGTCAAAGCAGGTTCTTTCACTTTACTGAAAAATTTCAGTGCTTTCCTTGTTGCTGAATCATCGAGGCATAAATCATTTTTTAGAGAATTCTGCTTGCATATAGAAGAGAATCAGGTGTTGGACCTAATTTTCACTCCATCACCTAGTGCTTCAAATGATACTTACGCTTTCATAAATGGAATCGAGATTGTGTCAATGCCTTCCAATCTTTACTACGCTCCACTGGAATCATTAGAGGGCATCCCTTACATTGGCCAAAGTACTACTTTCTGGATATACAATTACACCGCTCTTCAAATGTTTTATAGATTGAATGTCGGTGGCCGATCCATCTCACCAATGGGTGATACTGGCATGTTCAGGAGCTGGTTTGATGATTTTGGTTACGTGTCGAGTCCACAAAGTAATTTCACTTTCAACATCACAGCACCAATAAATTACACAAAAATTCCGAGATACACTGCACCGGAGGAGGTTTATCGGACAGCTCGGACATTGGGACGCAATCGTACTTACAACGAGAAGCACAACTTAACATGGAGATTGCCCGTGGATTCAGGCTTCAAGTATTTGGTAAGGCTTCATTTCTGTGAACCTCAAGAGGTGTTAGATTCACCGGGCTACAAACAGTTTCGGATCTTTTTAAACGGTCAAATGGCTGAAGCTCTTTTTGACGTAATTATGTGGAGTGCCCATAGCAATGTTCCAATTTATAAGGATTATGTTCTGTTGATATCAAAAAAAAAAGGAAAGGAGAATAAGCAGGATCATATCACCATAGATCTGCCCCCTGTAGTTGCTAAGTATTATGATGTCATCTTGAATGGAATTGAAGTGTTCAAATTGAACAATTCTGATGGTAATTTGGCCGGTTCCAATCCTGAACTACTGGTGGTTGAACCGTCTAATTCCACGGAAGAAAAGTCCAAGATGAAGCACAGAATGGTAATAGTTGGTGGTGGGTGTGCAGTTGGTTTGCTTATCCTTCTTTCTTTATTGACTTGCATGTTTGTTCGGCGATATAGAAAGAGGCAGCACTACAGTTCCTACTCGGGACCGAATTGGTTTTGCTGGTGGATAAATCCTAACAAAGGGAAATCCACAAAGTCATCATTTTTACCGGAAGAAAGATGCTGCCATTTTTCACTGGATGAGATCAAAGCTGCTACCAACAACTTCAATGATGATTTAGTTATTGGGAAAGGTGGCTTTGGCAAAGTATACAAAGGTTTCTTGAATGAAGGGGAAACAATAGTTGCAATCAAGCGCCTGAATCCAGAGTCTGGACAAGGTGTTATAGAGTTCTTGACAGAGATTGAGATGCTATCTCAGCTTCGCCACATTCATTTGGTGTCCTTAATTGGATATTGCTATGAGAATCGTGAGATGATACTCGTGTATGATTTTATGAGTAATGGGACTCTTTCCGATCACCTCTATGGCACAAATTATGATCCTCTGACCTGGAAGCAAAGGCTGGAGATATGCAAGGGAGCAGCTATTGGATTGAACTACCTTCATACAGAAGTGAAGCCTACCGTTATTCACCGTGACGTGAAGACAGACAACATTCTTCTAGATGATAAATTTACTGCCAAAGTTTCGGATTTCGGGTTATCAAAAGAGGACCCAAAAGTTGACATGCTTGATACCAAAGTAAAGGGCACACGGGGATACTTGGATCCAGAGTATGCTCGAGGTCATGGATTAACAGAAAAATCAGACGTATATTCTTTTGGTGTAGTGTTATTTGAAGTTTTATGTGGAAGAAAGGCTTTGGATAGGAAACTGCCAGAGGGTCAAGTTAACCTGGCTTATTGGGCTAGAACATGTATTGCGGATGGGACTCTTTATACGGTTATTGATCCATATCTGATTGGAAAGATAGCTCCAGAGTGTTTTAAAGTGTATGTTGAAATTGCAGAAAATTGCATAGCAGAAATGGGAGTCAATAGGCCATCAATGAATGATGTGATGGAAAAGTTGGGATTTGCAATAGAGCTGCAAGAGGCTGCTGATCTTGAGAAAGAGAAGATCAACCCCGGAGGCGATCTTAGCTACCCGGATATTGTGTTCCCGGTTGCTCGGAACATGAATTTCGATGGTGAATCAGGAGTGGATTCGGAGTTGGATTCTAATATATACAGTGGAATTGGTATATTAGATTCTAATACTACTGGAATGACTTATCCTACTATTGATTCTAGTAACTTGTCGGATATGTTCTCGAGCACCAACAACACAAAAAGCATGGGAAATTAGACAAAAGAATGGAGACTGCAGCCAAAAGCTTAATCCCTTTCTTTACGTTTTTTGCTAATCAATAATGTGGATGTAACTTAGGTGTGTTTAAGTAGTTTCATGCCTTGTTTCCTGATTGATTGATTTTGTAAGTCTTGATCATTTCTATTCATATCAGTGTTTGGTTGGTTTGGAAATACTATAATTTTCGGTACTTACAACTTTCTTGAATAAATTAGATCGACAAAGAAATAAATGTACCTAGTGCTATTAAAAAAAAAAAAAGAAAAGAAAAGAGACCACCATCTTCACAATTAAGGAGTTTCAACTAGAAAGCAATTATCATTTTTCTTTTACAAAAGAAAGGTTGAGTTTGAAGACTGGGAAAAAAATTGTAGAGGTTATAATTTAAACTTTAAATTTCTAAATTTAAAAATAATTATATAAATTAACTAAAATAACTCGAAATTAAGCAATTATTCAATATGATGCCATGGCCATGTTCTTCTTATTTTAGCTCTTTAGATTCTCTTTGATTTATTTTTTTAATTTATTCTGTAATGTTTCACGTTCCATGTCTTCTTTTTGCATTCCTTCTCCATTATTACTTATTCCTTTTTCTACTTTCCAGCTAGCTAGTCAAAAACAATAAAAGGGAGAACCAATAAAATTCCCTCTGGTATATGAAAAAGTTGAAGTACCAAATAAAATCTTTCTTATATTCTTTTCATTTCCCTCTTTTCGGTTCTTGGCTTTATATATGAATAAAAGTTGTAATCACCAATGAAAAGTTTCTGATATTCTATTCATTCCGATGCATGTTACCTTTAATTTCTTTTATTTTAATTTTATAATTATTTAATCACAACTAAAAATTATATAAAAATTCATCATTTATAAGTGTTAATTTTAAAAATATTTTAATAAATTTTACATAATTTTAAGTTTTAATTTATTAATTATAATTAATTCCCTCTTGTTACGTTCTCAGAATTAATTTAATTTTGAAAATTAATTAATAAGACCATACATCCAAAGTCTAAAAGCACAAAATACGACTTCCAGAAAAGAATTATAAAATCATGAAACTATTTCTCTCTTTTTGACAAATGTGTTTCACTCTCTGCTTTATTTTATCAGTCCTAACCTATTTCTCCATTGTTCAGTTTTTGAGACTTTGTCCTTTCCTCGATAAAGGCCTCTAAAACTTTAACCAATCAGCAAATACATAGAAAATTGAAGAAATATATAAAAAAAAATATTAGTCTTCCTTGACGTGACAACTGGTTCGGTGACGCCTTTATTAACCATCCATTGCTTCATCCGTTGAGTGACGCCTTTATTAATCATCATTTGCTTTATCCATGGACAACTTCCTAATCATTTTCTTAAGAGAAACATTTCCAACCGTTATTGTGAATTTAAATTTTTTATTTGTAGTTAATAATATTTATGCTAAATTTAGTGAATTGTAAGTATAATTTTGGTTAAAATATTTTAATAAAATAATGTTTAATGAAAATTTATCATCTAATTCATGAATAATGTATACATTTAATTCTCATAATCATATAAATACATAAAACTCAAATATTTTACAATAAATGTTAAGTTTTTTACAAGTAAATTCTAAGCTTATATCTTCTAATTTTATTACATAAAATACAATAGACTTTTAATTGTCTAATATTTATATGTATTTTTTACTTTTGATTTTCTTCTATAAATTTTAAGCTTATATCTCCTAATTATATTATATAAAACATAATGGATTTTTGGTTGTTTAATATTTATATGTATTCTTGACATTTGATTTTTTTTCTATTCATATTCTTTAAAACCATTATTTATTAAATTTTATTGAAACTTTTAATTTTCTAACGTTTATGTTTTTCACTTTTGATTTTTTTATAACTCATGGTTTTTGATCTCCCTTTTAATGATAAGATAAAGATGATTATATAAGTATATTTCATACTTGTATTATAATTTCTTTTTCCAATCATGAGATTTTTTTATTGTATTTTTTTTTATAATTTTTTATTTTTAATCATGATTTATGATTTTTTTATTTGATATTTTAAGTTTTTTATCCAATTGGTGTTTTTTTTATAGTATTTGCATTTTTATTTTATTTTTTTCATGATCATATTTTTTCACTTTAAATTTGAGATTTAACCAATTGGAATATGTCAAGATTGCTAAATTAACTTTTGAAAGATAATTATTTGATCAAATTTTGTGTTTGCAAAATGTGAGATGTTTATAATTATAAGACTAAAATTATAATTATATCTTCAAGATTTAAGGTATTTTTTTTTTAATATTTTCTATATTGATACTATTATAAGAGCAATGATTTGTTTTAAAAGCAATTGTGCATAAGACTACTGCTAGCATTCCTCTTCGTACGAAATTTATCTCATTAGAAAAAAAAAAAAAGGAAATATTAAAAAGGACGGAAAAAAAAAGTGACCACGTTGATCCTTCAGTTTCTTATTTATCTTTTCAAACATGGATAAAGAAAATTAAAACACTCCTTCTATTTCATTTTATTTTTTCTTTTTTTGAACACTTAAATGTTTTACTTTTTCTATATTCTAAAATTATTTTCATGATATGTTAGAACCTTTTGTCATTAGAAATTGGAACTTCAAATTTATGGAAAGAAATTAAATTTAATATTGTATAAACTAAAGTCAAAGTATTTTTCTTAAACTTTGTGCAAATCAATGAGAGATTAACATTACGGGACGAAACAAGTATTAAAAGAATAAAAAAAAAGAAAACAAAACAAAATAAAGGCCCAAGTAGAATGAAAAAAAAAAACAAACGAGGGTGTTACCTTCGATCAAGCATGACAATGGGTAGTTTGGACAAGTTTACATTCATCTCAATTTTGACACCTTTTTTTTTAATAATTCAACCTAACTTCAATTTCAACTCGACATTGAATTATTATTTTTATAACTAATCCCAATTTGACACATAAAACTATAATCTTTGTCTGATTTAAATTAATCTAAAATTAATTAAATGATATAAATTAATATAATATTCATACAGTTGTTAATATAAATTTTATATAAATATATAAAAGCCAAAGCATTTAGCATAAAAGGAAATAATCCTATTTAGATAAGTTATATTTTTAACATGTGGAATGTCATAGGTAAATGTCATGTGTTATATAATTAATGAATATGATTATATAATTAATTTTAAAACAATTTATTATGGCTAAATTAATTATGTTTAAATACCAATATTCTTGCCTCTTATAAATTAGCTATAATTAATTTAATCATTAATTTAAAAAATCAAATTTTAAATAGAAAGTTAATTAATCATGAATAATTTTGCTTATTTACTAATCTTTATTTTATGATTATATAAATATATTAATTTGTTAGAACAGTATAATATATATATATATATATAGACAAACACACACAGAATATAACTTTAATATATTAACTTGAAAAAAAAAATAAAATAAATCTATCAATGTAGGGTAATTTTTTATATATGAATAGTGTCAAATGATGTCATGTGTTTTGATGATAATTAACAATTCACATTTCAAAATTAAAATTACAAACTAATTTAATCTTTAATATTTTTGCAATTATGGTCCAAAAAATATTTTTATCTATTCAATGGCTTTAATTTTAGTTTTTTTTTTTTTTTAACTTTAAGTATGAATATTTCTTTAATTTTTTTACAATAAAAATCTTATTGGCCATGCATTCAATAGCTTTAATTTTGTTTTGAATTCTTTTAATTTTTTTACACTTACATTACCTTAATTTTGGGTGTTTGATTATAAAAATAAAAAGAATTGATAGGTCAAATTATATATTTAAAATTTAAACTCTATAATAATATGTAATTGAGGAGACAAAAATTTTTCATAATAATATGTAGTTGATTGATAGTTCAGTACTTGAAATTCACATTTTATGAGTATACATGTTGTCTATATAAATATATATATATATATATATATAATGGTGATATGATGAAGTTAACACATACAACAACTATTGTCAAAAAATTTTCATTTGTATTCTTCTGTTCTCTTTTACCCTTGATACATTATTTAAATAATGGTATAACTTTTTTATATTTTACATCAATTTTTTGTATTTTATACTACACTCTAAAGGAGAGTTGTATGAATATAACTATGTAAGTATTATTATTTTTCGTGACATTTTCCTTTTTTATTTAAAACTATATTTTTATAAATATATTTTCCTTGATTATTCAAGTTAGAATTATTAGATTAATTTTAATTATGGTGATTTAAGTTTTTTTCTTTTTATTTCAGTTTTGGTTTAGTGTTCTTAAATATTTTACTATGAAAATTAATTGATAATTAGTCTTTTCTTTTTAATTTTATAGTTGCAAAGTTTTCATGTTAAAACAAAAAGTTATAATGTTAAAAAAGAACGTGCATAATGATAAATTTTTTTATCAAAAGTTTAATTTTTTTCATAAACCTCTTTGAATGAGTTTTTGATTTATTATTAGTATTTGGCACTTATGTGTTTCTATCTCTTTGATGAATTCATTGGTCAATTTGCCAAAAAAAATTATTAAAAGTCTACTATTCTCATTTTTTTATTTGATTATTAAGTATTTTGTTTGCAATGAATAGGCAAAGAGATTATTCTTCACTTATTTTTATTTACAATTTTAATTTTATTTTTTGTATGTGATTCAACAAAAAGTTTAACCAATTTGATATTATTTGAACTTATATTGTGTGTATACATATATATATATATATATATGCACACACACATATATATAATGGTGATATAATGAAGTTAACACATACAACAACTATTGTCAAAAAATTTTCATTTGTATTCTTCTATTCTCCTTTACCCTTGGTACGTAGTTTAAATAATGATATTACTTTTTTATATTTTACATCAATTTTCTACGTTTTATAATAAGCTCCAAAAGAGAGTTGTAGGATCATAACTATATAAGTATTATTATTTTTTGTGCCATCTTCTTTTTTTTATCTAAAATTAAATTTTTTTAAATATATTTTCCTTGATTATTCAAGTTAGAATTATTAGATTAATTTTAATTATGGTTATTTAAGTTTTTTTTCTTTTTATTTCAGTTTTGGTTTAGTGTTCTTAAATATTTTACTATGAAAATTAATTGATAATTAATCTTTTCTTTTTAATTTTATAGTTGCAAAGTTTTCATATTAAAACAAAAGGTTATAATGTTTAAAAAGAATGTGAATAATGATAAATTTTTTATCAAAAGTTTAATTTTTTTCATAGACCTCTTTGAATAAGTTTTTGATTTATTATTAATATTTGGCACTTATGTGTTTCTACCTCTTTTCATTATTCAATTTGCCAAAAAAATTATTAAAAGTCTACTATTCTCATTTTTTTATTTGATTATTAAATATTTTGTTTATAATAAGTAGGGAAAAAGACTATTCTTCACTTATTTTTATTTACAACTTTATTTTCTATTTTTTGTATGCGATTCAATAGAAAGTTTAACCAATTTGATATTATTTGAACTTATATAGGGTTTTCAACTTAAAGTTCATACATATATAATAAATATTTTATTCTTTCTTTTCACACATATACAATAAATTTTTTGTTTTTTTCTTCTCAAACATATATAATAAATCTTTGGTTCAGCATATACTTCAACATATAATTATTTTATTCTTTCTTTTCACACATATACAGTAAATTTTTTGTTTTTTTTCTTCTCAAACATATATAATAAATCTTTGGTTCAGCATATACTTCAACATATAATTATTTTTTTTCCAAAAACATATCTTACATTGTCCTAAATTATAAATTTCAAGTTTTAATAACAATATAAATTTTTTTAATGATATGATTTTATGACTAATATATGTGTATTCAAATTAACGAAAAGACAAATAATTATTAAAAGGACTCATGAATTTCCCTTAATTGATTTAAAAAGTAGGTGAAATCATGTTGAAATCTTAAATTAATTAAAGCAAATTTGATCACTCTTATGGAAAAATGTTTAATTTGATTTTTTTTTTCATTTAACTTTTTAATTACAAGTAGTATCCATATGATAATGAGTTACTCTTAGATATAATTTGGATATATGCATATGTAAATTTTATTAAGTGTTTAATTAAGTATTAAAAAATATTATTTATTGAATGTTGGAATATTTTAAAAGTATTATTTTCTTAGATAACATTTGGTTATATGCATATGTAAATTTTATATTTTTGTTAAAAATAATATTTTTATGTATAATTATATAAAAGTAACCCATGCATAACACCGACCACAAACTAGTTACATCTAAATTTTGTATAAATATAATATTTTATTAAATTAAGATATTAAATAATAATTTAATTAATATAATACATATATAACTAAAATAAATAATAAAAAATATATTTTTACATATACTTGGACTAGGATGGAATATCCTAAACACGCCTTCGACCTGACCTTTATTTTTAAAAAGAAAAACTTGACCTATTCTTGAATTTAAAAAAACGAACCTATTGGATTGGGATGAATTGAAACTTATAAAATATGAATTATTTTATCATCTTTACCTCTATTGACTTATTTTTAATAAAATTTATCTAATTAAAAAAGTTAAAACAAAAAAATAAAGGAAATGCTAAAAAAATGTCAAATGGGGTTCTACATGAACACCATTTTGGCTTTTTTTTATTACAAAATTTAATGTATAAATTAAAAAAAGAAAACAAAAACTAAAAAAAGAGGAAAAAATGAAAAAGAAACAAACCTAGATACTACATCAACACTTTTCATTAGTATCATTTTCATACAAATTTATTTAATTTAAAAAATGAAAGTACAAAAAAAAAAAAAAAAGGTTTTCTTTAAATATTAAATGAGCCCATAAAAATTTTTTAAAAATAAAATTATTTAGCAATTATTAAAAAATAAAAATAAAGAAAACAAACCTATTAGATGCCACAGAGCCTAACATCACCCTAGATTATGAAGTTGTCAAGAGCTCAACTGCTTAGATGGCCAAGTTTGGAATGGTGCCCAAAACTTAAATTTTGGAACTATGGAAACATTTACTAACAAATCAGTATCATTTATAGCAAACTGCAAAGGCTCTTTCAATTCAATCCCTTACTTGACTACTAGAGTCTTTGTTTCCAAATTCAAGTACTCATTTCTAATTATTGTAAACCATAAAATTATTCAACTATACTTTTTCCTAAACCTATTCAAAAGTGGAGCTATTCATCCAAAACCAAAAGCTCGTCCAAGCTTTGAAAAGGTGTGGACAAAAAATTAAAGCACATTAAATGGAATTGGTTAAAATTTTTAGGCCCGTTTAAATTTTTGGCCGGGCTTTAGACATAAGAATTAAGCCTAAGCCTAGCTTGACCTGAATAACATAAATATAATTAAATTATTAATATATAAATATATATATATGTAATTTTTTATTTTAATTTTTTTAAAAAGAGTTATTTTTTTAATAAATTGAGCTTAATGGCTAGGTTTGGATTTTATTTTTTAACATGAGCCAAACTTGGGAAAAATTTTAAGTTCGAAATATTGGGCTGAGTCTGGATAAGAATATAAGATATTAATACTAAGTATGAGTTTGACCTAATCCATGACCAAATCTACTTTTTCTTAACTTCATTTTGAAACTATGACTGCTCCCAGGCTTTTTTCTCTGTTAAAGCAAGTTTTTTCATTTTACTGAATAATTTTAGTGCTTTCCTTGTCACTGAATCATTAAAGGGGTATTTAGTATAGGGATTCTAAATTTTCCTTATAGAATTTATCTATTTGTTTGGTATCTTGTACTATTTAGGTCATTAAAAACTTTGATATTTTCAACATTATTTAGCAAAAAAAAAAAAAAACAAGGAATTTGAAATCCTCCTCTCTTTAAGGAATTTTAATATTTCATTTTAAATTGAAATTTTATTCCTTTTTTACCTTGAATTACTCCATATCAATGTAAATTACATTATAAATCAAGACCTAATTTCACATGTAAATAGACATTTCAAACACCATTATTTGACATGTTAGCTTTTTAAGTAAGATGGTGATCCAAGAGACGGATGAATTAGATTTCTCTAAATTTTTCTCAAACAATGATTTCAAAATAATTGAATGAAAAATTAAAACTAATATCAAAATATGATGCAAATAACAATAAATTGATGAACTGGAAGCAAATATAAACCATAATCAAAGTAAAAAGATAAAGATAGAGAAATCAAACACAATAATTTATAGAGGTTCGGTCCTTCTTCACAAGGTACTTATGTCCTCTCTTCTTGGTTGTCTACACCAAGGCTTCAATCCATTAATATTGAATTAAAAATACAACACTATATTTTCCTCTCTAAGGCTTAAAATAGAAACCTTACACTCTTTACTTTTTAGGCTAAGTATCAACCTCTCAATCCCACAAATTCAAAAGTATACCTCACCTCTTGATTACAAAATCACTTAATAAAAATGCAAACTTAAAACACCTTTCAAAGGCTAAGTGTTTGCCTAATGAAGTACAAAAAAAATTAATGAATGAACAACAACAATAATTTGGATACAACAAATACAAAGATATAGACTTTTAAGCTCTAACAACTCTTGATTCTTTGAGAGAATGAAAATTCAGTTTATTGACTCTTGCTCTCTTGATTCATCAACTTTCTTGGTGTGTTGGAGTGTCCAATTTATAAAAAAATTGAAAAACTAGCCATTGGGGAAAGTTTGGAAGAAAAAATGCCCATTAGAAGCATAAAAACTAACCAATGGAGAGTTTCTACTTAGACTCGGTCGATCCCTTCCCTGAGGAGATCATTTGGTTTATGTTTTGGAAGCCAATTCACGCTTTATAAAACATAACCCGATCGATCCCTTTATGTAGGGGATCGATCCTATCAAGGGGATTAATCCTGTCAAGGGGGTGATCGATCCCCTACATAAAGCAATCGATCCCTTTTTATTATTACAAAACAACATTTGCTTTTGAGAAAAAAATCAATCGATCATTTTCTTGAGGGGATCGATCCTGTTAAAGCTGGATGGTTGTCTCTTATTTTACACTCTATTTACTAATTTGACCATATCTTGAGTTATACATATCCAAATCAAAAACCGTTTCAAGATTTAAAAACTAGATTTAAAGGGCTTTCATCCATATAAAATTCATCACCTAATTCATTGTGTATAAATTATAGTGAATTTTCAAATCTACCCTTTTATATAGTTTTTAAACAACTGCAAAGTGTCTAGTAACAATTCAAAATCTTTTCTTAAAAAATTTGAATTTTGATTTTGTTTAATCCATTAGAAAGTAGACTCAAAGAACTTTCCATCTATATAAAATTCAAATATTAAAGCTTTGTAAATTAATATAGAAAAGTGAAACAAATTCAATGTTGAAAAACTTTGTTTTTGTAAAACAACTTTCTTAAGTTAATCTATTCCTCAAAAGTAATATTATCAAAATTGTATTAATTCCAAAATGAATAAGTTCACTTTAAAAACAACAATTAGACTTTCATTTAAGTGCAAATAAACAATCTTTAAAAATAGATTTGATTCGAGAAATATGAAAACAAAGAAAGGTTTGTTTACACTATGAAAAACATATTATTTATTTAGTACCAAAATATAAAACTTAAGAATATGTACTAAATAAATTTTTTTCAAAATCTTGATCAAGCTTATTTAGCTTAATGTTTTGTCATTTCAAAATAAGGATCAATTCAAGGCTAAGAATCTTTCCTTTTATGATATGACAAAACTTAAAGATAAATTTGCTTGATAAAAAACTTTCTTTAAAACATTTAAGATTTTAAAAAACATTTTGAAAAAATTCCTCTAAAACAATGCATGACGAAATTCCCCCTTAATCTATTTATCATAATCCAACATAACTTAACTAACATATGTTAGAGTATATATAACAATTAAGCACAAATAAACATATGTATATCAAGCACAACCAAATTTGTCTACTAAATATTTCTCTCATTTTTGTCATAGCAAAAAGGCATGAACATATTAATGAGTAAATAAACACAAAAAAGCATCATTAACAAATATATTTATGAAATATTTCTCCTCCTTTTTGTATATGCTTTTTATACCAAATGTTTAAACTCCTATATCAATTGCTATAAGCATATAAAAAGAAATATCTCTAAACTCTCTCCTTTTTTGTCATTTCAAAAAAAAGATATATCAATTTAAAGCGTGGGACAAAATGCTTGATACCAATAATATCAAAAGTATTTTGAATGTATATAATCAAGTGTAATATGGATAATGAAGTTCAGACACATGTATTCAAGCACAAAAGCATCAATGTATCCAATTTAAATGTTGTAGCATAAAATCATTCATTCAACCTAACCACATAAAATTTATAAGTAAAAAGATAATAAGTGATATGCAACCTACTCATAAATATGTTATCATAAGATGTGCTTAGAACCTAAAATATTAATAGCAATTAAGCACAAATTCAAGCACATGCATATAAGCTCATACCAATTGTTAAAGACACCAATTGTTAAAGATATATTATCACAAAGTATATCAATTGTTATCACAAAACAAATCAAGCAAAATTGTATTCTAAGATTTTTTTCTTATTTTCAAAGTAAGGATTAATAATATAAGGCACACACGATTTTACATAAAAGGTACAAGTTATATCAAGGATAGGCACATAAACAAGTGTCCATGAAAGTTAAAATTTTTTTTAATAATTTTGATACCAAATGTTATCAATTGTTAGCTATTTTATTCAACAACTTTCTTAAAGCACACATACATCAAGCATATGAAATATTTATTCAATACATACATAAATAATAATAGTAATCTTTCATAAGCTATCTTATCCAAAAAAGAACCAAAAGCTAATATGTATATAATAAATCATATGTACTCATGAGCAATGAGGTTCAATCATCATGTCCTAACAAAGATTTTATAAGCATACTTTTTCAAATATGATGAGCACGTATGCTATAGCAAAGAAATAATAAAAGCATAATTATTCAATTATAATCCAAAATATTTCAATATATAACAATGTACTTAATCTAAGCATATGCAAGTAATCAAACATATATTTATTTCAAACAAAATCACACAAGCATACAAGAACATTTCAAAACATGTATAGCAATATACAAAAAAAAATGCAAACCTTTAGACACTATGGTACACGTTAACTCAATGGACTCAATCAATGAACATATTCAAAGAAATCAATCTATTTAACTCATATCCATGTTCAAAGATTCAAACAAATATTTATACAATAAAAACTATTAATCAAAGCAATCAAGAACTAGGCATGATTATTAATCAAACCAAGCATTTAACAAAGTTAAGACATATTCTATCAAGTAGTTTGGTGATTAATTTATGTAAAGTGTTCACAAATTCAAACATAATATCTCATTTTTGCACATATGAAAGTAAACATTTATCAAATCATGCATTAAACATTATAAATCATAGGCACATAGCATAGATTCAATACAACTACCTCAATCCTTATCAAGCTATGTTGTTGTGCTTATTATAGTTGAGTAAGGCTTTGAATCCTTCATTCTACATCATTTGAGCTAAGTTTTTTTATGTACTTGGGATCGATTGATGAAGATGACTTGCTTTGCTTGTTTCATTTAAAATCCCAAAAATATTAGTTCATTCATGCTTATTTCAAGTTTTCCTCACATAGATTTAAAAAAATTTCATGACAAAGGATTTTCATTAAAAGCATAAAAAAATCAGTTGATAAAAATTATACTAATTGTTTAAAAATAATTCCAAATTCTAAGTCATTATAGGCAAAAGAAAATTTATTCACTAAGCACAAGTTGCTAATTACAAGGGAGATATATACTTAAGTTAGAGGTCATATATCAATTTAAGCATCAAATAGCACAAGAATGACACTAAAGCAAAAGTTCTTATATAATATGCAAAAATCAAACCTTTTAGATCATTCATGAACCCAAAATAGAGATATTCAATATTCATATATATTCGAAAAATCACCAAAGAATATGTCAAAATACATTTTAGGCCATATGAAAACTAAAAGCTCAAGGAAGACATATTTATCATCATAAACATATTCAAGAAAATTTTAGCATAAAAGCATAAATATGTCTACATAAATTATAGGCCATAATCAATAATGACTTATGCTAAAAATAAACATCATAAGAAAATCATTTACTTAACTCATATTGCAACTATGTCAAGTTAAGAAAAATCATATTTATCATATATGCACACAGTTGACAAGAACAATAGATGAACTAACAACACATATCATTAAACACAATTGGTTCATCGATACTTAATCCCAAACCAAAATATAAGTCAATTATACATAAGTTTCAAAATATTTCACAAAATTATTGAATCAATTTAGCACAAAAGAAAGTGTATTTTAAAATATTTTAAAAATCAATAGAAAAAGTTTAAGTATTTTCAAATTATAAACATTAAGGTCAAGTTGAATTAATGATCATATAAGCACATATCTTAATAAAAAACATAGATGAACAATGAATCAATATATATCTTTTAAGCACATAAAGTTCATCAATTCATCAATCACAAATCAATAGTTAAGAGAGTTGAGAATAAAACAATCAAGTTTAAAAAGAAAATATTTCACACTATCCAAGCATTAAGAATAAATTGAGTAATTTTAATCAACATGGTCATGTAATCATTTTCAACAAAAACAAATCATATATTTCATACAAAATGCATAAAAATCAAATCTATTTGGCCAAACTTATTCGATCAAATGTATTTATGCCAAACATAATAGGATAAATTATTCAAAGCTTAATATTTTCAAGATTTTGATTTTTAATATTTTGAAGCTTATTTTTGCTTGAAAAAAAACTTAATAAATCTCATAACTAGTTAAGCTCATTTTTAACCAACTTAAACCATTCCAACAAATTTCAAATGATAAAAACAAAGTTGTTCAAATGATCATTTGCCATTAGAAACAAAGAAATAAAAAAGTCAACTCTTAATCCCATATTTCCTTGAAAAAAGGCTACTAAGATGGGCAAATATGTTTAAACACACATTTAAGCTCTTCAAACCATTTAAAAAAGTTTTATATCACACTTTGAAAAAGTCCAAATGGTTTTTGTGCCCATAAATATTCAAAAACAAAATTTAATATTTTAAGCTCCATAGTCCTTTAAAACTTGCATGTAGCACTTATGAAAATTTTAAACCATTACAAGTTATCAAGTTATCTTTGTTTGAACAAGTTTAAATCATTGAATTCAAGATATGCAAATTTATTTCCATTTGAAAACTTGCTAAAACAATATTTCATATTTTAAAGCTTGACTTTACCTAAAATCATTTTCAAAGCAAAACATAAAATTTCAAAATCATTAAACTTTGAGTGCTCCCCTTAAGTTTGTGCATAAATATAAAACAATTTAGCACATAATTAATCACATGAAGCACCAATAATAATTTCACAAAACATACATGATATCATCAATATCCAACATTTATATACACAATCATGCATAAACACAAGTTCTCAATAATGTCAATTTCACAAATAATAATAAAATATCAATATCATTCATGCAATCTCAATATCAAGAGCATTCACATAAATTCATTAAAGCATTCATAAATTCTCTTAAAAATGTATCTCAAGCAAATAAGTATTAAATACAATATCAATAAGTACGTGGAATATATTAAAATCATACAAAAAAATGCATACTCAATTCAAGCTTACATATATAAAATAAAATTGGTATATTCAAGATATATCAACAAAGCATATACCAATACCCATTAAGCACTCAATGTTTAACAAGAATAGGTAACCAATTTCATATTCTCTTAAAATAAAAGTTTAGAGGTTGTCCATCTCCATTGTGTGTCTAGAGTTCTATATTTCAAAATCACATTGTAACTCCTTACTCTAACACATCTACAAAAGACAATCTTATTTGATTTTTGGTACCCGATTGCTTTGGGTCCTTGAAAGTTAATTACCAAGTCTCTTGTTCCTTTAGGAACCCATACTTGTTTAATTCTAAATGAAACTTTTTTTTATAGGACAAGTATATGTAGTATGACCATGAAAATTACAAAATTGCATTTTGTCATTTTAGCACTTAAACAAGTTTAGAAAAGATTTTGTTTTTCATTTATCAATTTATCAAAATTTATTTTCAGATTAAATTTTTTTTTCTAAAAATTCATTTCTATTTTGAGAGGTATCAAAATATATTTTTCATTTTTCATTTTTTTTCAAAATATTTTTTACATTTATCAAAAAATCATTTTCAACATTCAATTTTGAAATCATTTTCTTGTATTTCATTTTCATTGACTTAAATTCCATAACTAACTTATCAAAGGCATCTTGCAATTCATCTAAGGTATATAAATTTGAATCAATTAAGTTAGAGGTTAACTTAGGCTTTACAAGAGCCATAAGACATGATGCATTTTGGTTGGAAATTTATCTTCTATGTAGCTCATCCAATTTTCTTCATATTTCATTTCAAGTGGAGCAATTTGAAACTAAATTGAAGTTGTGGGAGTCAAGACTCCATAGATAATGCACTTGGCCTTTGCATCATCCATCACTTGCCTCATATAGTTTGCATTATTTAAAGGAATTTCAAGCTCTTTCTATATCATATTCCAAGCTTTAAAATCATAGGCTATTATGAATACCTTCATCTTCATTCTCCATTCACAAAATTCATATTTATCGAACATGAGAGCTTTGAGGATTTCCTAACCACCTTGGAAGCTAAATTGGGTCACAAGATCTTTACTCAAGGTAGTTAAACCTACAAAAAAAGATCAAAACTTTAATACCAATTATTAACTTTTTAAGTGAGATGAGGATCCAAGAGAAAGGTGAATTGCAATTTTTAAAATTTTTACCAAATAATGATTTCAAAATAATTAAATGAAAAATTAATACTAATATCAAAATATGATACAAATAATAATAAATTGATATATTTGAAGCAAATATAAACTATAATCAGAGTAAAGAGATAGAGATAGAGAAATCAAACACAATAATTTATAGAGGTTCAGTCTTTCTTCATAAGGCACTTACATCCTCTCTTTTTGGTTGTCCATGCCAAAGTTCAAATCTACTAATCTTGAATTAAAAATACAATCTTATCTTTTTTTTTTAAGGCTTAAGATAGAAACCTTACACTCTCTACTTTCTAGGCTAAGTAACAACCTCTTAATCGCACAAATTCAAGAGGATACCTCACATTTTAATTACAAAATCACTTAATAGAAATGCAAACTTCAAACACCTCTCAAAGGCTATGTGTTTGCCTAATGAAGTACAAAAAAATTTGATGAATGAATAATAATAATAATTTGGATACAACAAATATAATGATGTAGACTTTAAAGCTATAACAACTCTTGATTCTTTGAGAGAATGAAAATATTGCTTGTTAACTCTTGCTCTCTTGATTTATCAACCTTCTTGGTGTGTTAAAATGCCTAATTTATAGAGAAAATGAAGAACTAGCTATTGAAGAAGGTTTGAAAGAAGAAATGCCCATTGGAAGCATGAAAAACTAGCCATTAAAGAGTTGCTGCCTGAGGTGATCGATTGATTCATGTTTTGAAAGCCAAGTCACCCCTTGTAAAACACAACCTATGTAAGGGATTGATCTTGTCGAGGGGGTGATCGATCCCCTACATAGGATGGTCGATCCTTTTTTGTTATTTCAAAACAACAGTTGCTTCTAGGTAAAAAATCAATCGATCCCCTCCCTAAGGGGATCGATCATATCAAAGCTGGATGGTTTTATCCTGTTTTGCACTTTACTCACTAATTTGATCATATCTTGAGTTATACAAATTCAAATAAAAAAAATGTTTAATATTTAGAAACTAAACTTAAAGAACTTTCTATCCATATAAAATTCATCACCTCATTCATTGTGTACGAATTATAATGAATTTTCAAATCTACCTCTTGTGTAGTTTTTAGACAATGACAAAGTGTCTAGTAAAAATTCAAAATATTTTCTTAGAAAATTTGGATTTTAATTTTGTTTGATCCATTAGAAAGTAGACTCAAAGAGCTTTCCAACCATGTAAAATTAAAATATTAAAGCTTTGTGAATTAATACAAAAAAATAAAATAATTTCATTATTGAAAAACTTTGTTCTTATAAAAACAACTTTCTTAAGTTAATCTATTTCCCAAAACTAATATTACCAAAATTGTATTAAGTCCAAAATGAATAAGTTCACCTTAAAAACAACAATTAAAATTTCATTTAAGGTCAAATAAACAATCTTTAGAGATAGATTTGGTTTGACAAATATGAAAACAAAGAAAGATTTGTTTACACTATAAAAAAATTTATTATTTATTTAGTACCAAAATATAAAACTTAAGAACATATATTAAATAAATATTTTTCAAAATCTTGATCAAGTTTATTTAGCTTAATGTTTTGTCATTTTAAAATAAGAATCAATTCAACATGAACACAACACATGATAATATGTGTTTATTTAAATTTTATTTGTGGTTTTATAATTAAATTATTGTTTTCAATTGATTAAAAGTTAAATTTTTAAAATTTTTAACTAAGAAAATTACTACGTGGTTATGATGAAAAAGGAAATCTATATTGAAAATATAGAATTTTGATAAGATATTATTATTTCAAATATCTATAGTTTCAAGAAAACAACACTTCTTAGATGAACAACATTGTTTTTGTTGAAAATATACTATAAAAAAATTTAGTTTTTTGAATTCTATATTTTAAATAAAAACAATGTTTTTAAAATTAAAAACATGGTCTTTGTCAAAACTATATTATGAAAAAAATTATTTTTCAAAATTCTATAGTGCCAACAAATACAATTTTTAAGTTCAAAAATGTGATTTTTGTTGAAATTTTGTTATTAAAAATTTATTTTTCACAATTTTATAATTTTAACAAAGACAACATTTCAAAATTTAAAAACTTGATCTTTGTTGAAAATACATTATGTAAAAATTTATTTTTCAAAATTTTATAATTTCACATTCTATAAATGTGATCTTTGTTTAAAACAAGATTTTAAAATTTAAAAAGTGATTTTTTGTTAAAATTATATTATGAAAATAAATATGACACTATATTTTAATAATTTACATGTTAAATAAACAAATAAATAATTTATATTTTAAATAAATAATTTACATGTTAAATATATTATATGTTTAATGAAACATAAAATACTTTTAACTTAATATTATTACATATAGAACAAGTAATTTAAATATAACTCTATGTCATGTGTTATTTCTATATTTTCATGTCTATCACAAATGTGATAACATACAAGTCTGAAAACTTAATCGCTGATATAAACTTAGGAGCTATCATTAATATTTTTTGTTTAAATGTGATTAGCCACTTAGGTGAATTTATCCATTTCTTAAATTTGAATAAAGGTTCCTAAAAAAATAGCATCCGGTCTACTAATCAAAATTGAGTTTGAAAATTTGATTACATGTGGAGAAGGCTATAGCACCCTATACACTCATCCAAATGATAATACCAATTAATTTTAAATTACCCTAAATGTCTTAGTTTAAATAGTCTTTTGTTTTGTTAGGTTTTAGTATTTGAATATTGGAAATAACTTTTGAATATTGTTAGGTTTTCTCTATCAATTTGGTAGAATTCTTAAAAATATTTTTTCATTTCAACAGTATTCGAGAATCTCATTTATTCTCTTGAAGAGGCTTCATTATCGGGAAAAAGGGTTAAATTATTTGTTTTAAGTCTTATTTTATTACAAATATATCTCAATTTTTATCGTTTGGACAAAATTTCAAAATATTTTCTCACTTATATAAATTTCTTAAAAAATCATCAAATTGTAATTATTAAGAATTCCATCCTCAAATTTATTCTTTCTTACAAAAGTTATATTTTCTAATCTAATTTTTATGTTATTTACTTTATTAAAAATATATCTAAATTTTTCACCATTTGACCAAAATTTAGAAATATTTTCTCACATAAAAATTTCTTAAAAATCATCCATTTATAATTTTTAAGAATTTCATCATAAGATTTTATTCACTATTTACTTTCTAATTTTTTTAGAATGAAAATAAATGTCAGTTATTTTTATTGAAATCTTATATTTTTTTTCAACATTTGAGTTAAATTTTAAAAAAAAATTTATTTAGAAATTTCTTAAAAAATCAATTAATTTTGATTTTCTCAGAATTTCATCATTGGATAATTGTCGTATATTTAAAAAAATTATTGTAAGTTGTATTTTTTTCTTTGATTGAAAAAAAAATGTAATTATTTTTTTAAAAATTTTATTTAAATTATTCCACCATTTGGATCAAATTTAAAAAAATTTCTCACATAAAATTTTTTTAAAAAATTAACTATTTGTAATTTTTAAACATTTCATGTTTAGATAATTGTTATTCATTCCCAAAATTTACAAAGTTTTTTATTTTTTTATTTTAAAAATAAATACTTATTATTATTGTTGAACTTTTATCTAAATTTTTTTGTCATTTAGGTTAAATTTAGAAAAATCTTTCACTTAAAAATTTTTTAGAAAATTAATCATTTGTAATTTCTAATAATTTCATCTTTGAAATAATTGTTATTTATTTTTAATATTTTATGTCAAAATTTACATAATTTGTTTTTATTAAATAAATTAAAAAAAATTTAATTTTAAAAATTTAAACTAATAAAATATGGCAAAAAAATAAAAAAACAATTATAATAAGAAACAAGCAAAACATTTAAAATAAATAATAAAGATAACAAAATAATAAGAAACAAACAAAACATTTAAAATAGATAATAAAAAAAACAAAAAGAAAAAAAAAAACCTACGGTGTATCTCTTTTCTCGTTTTTCTCCATCTTCTCTTTATAAATTGGTCTGCCGGCATTGAAAAATACAAAATAAATACTGGCCCTAATCACTATCTCAGATTTCATCATCGAAAAACCTAAATAACCCCCGTAACTTCAAATTTCATTAAAATTTTTGTTGAAAAATTCAAAGTGTATCGAAAAATTTGTTAAAAAATTTAAATTTTTTCTAAAATGTTTTCAAAAAAAAAAAATTCCAAAAACAATTTCCAAACCATTTTTGGCCTTTTGAATCCTCCCATCCAATTTGATTTTTTAAGAATCACACCAAATCAACTCAAAAATCTAAAATCAAATCACCAAAAAAAAAACCCTAAATATTGAAACATTTATTGCTAAACCTCACTGTGTTTATTGTTTAATTGCTCTCTCTGTTTTCTCTTTTCATATCTGCCTTGATTGTGATGATTTGCGCCATAGTTCCAAATAGGATGGAATTCAAGAACCAAAAGGATTATTTCATAAAGAATTTCTATTTGTGAATTATTTGTTAATATGGAATTTTATCTTCGAAAGCGTTGAATTCCATCAAATTATTCCTCAATAAACTCCGACAAGAAAACCTACTTATCAACCTTGATCTAAATCCCTATTATTTTATTTTCTAATTTTTTTTTTCATTTTTGTTGTTCATTTGCTTTTTCAAAACAATAAATGATAAAAACAAAAGATAAATGACTAATAAAGAGCAACATAAAGATAAATAAAAAATGTAAAGATAACTAAAGGTAAAAGATAAAAACGTAGAGATAAATAAATGAAATTAAGATAAAGAAAATGAAATCAATTATTTGTCATTTTAAAATTCTCAAAAATAAAATAAAATAAAATAAAAGGACAAACAAAATTAGAAAATGAACCTAATCTAAATCAAGCCCAATAAAATCCAAATGGCCCTAAAAAATTAAATGGCCACGTCAAAATTCAATTGCAAGTCAATTGAGTTTAAATTAGATTTTGAAATTTGGATTATTCCGAACTAAATATAGTATCTATAATATGTAATGAAAGAGAATATAAGTAAAATCATTTGTGAGGGAATCCTGTTTGCATATAGAAAAGGATAAGCAATTGGAGGTGATATTCATTCCATCTCCAAGTTCTTCAAAGGATTCATATGCCTTCATTAATGGAATTGAGATCTTGTCAATGCATACCAACCTTTACCATACACCAACAGCATCAGCGGGTTTATCCTTTCTAAGCCCAAAAATGTTCTATGTTAAAATTAACACCATGCTTGAGATGGTTTATAGATTGAATGTTACTAATGGACAATATTGGCATGTTCAGGAGCTAGTATGATAACTTTATTACATGTTTAGTGACAAATATGTCAGTGTTAACGCCATGGAACAACTTGAATCCACAATTCCAAGATACACTGCACTTGAAATTGTTTACAGGACATCAAGAACAATGGGTCTTAGTCTTACAACGAAAAGCAAATTTAACGTGGTTATTGCCTATAGATTCATGATTCATGATTCAAGAATACGGTTAGGCTTCATTTTTATAAATTCAATGAGATGGTGAAGACAATGGGCGAGAGATAATTCCAGATATTCATAAACATTAAAAACCCTGATTATTGACGGAGTAGTTAAGGTGCTAGGATGAACTGGTAACAAGAACAACTTAAGTTTCAGTTTACAAGGATTATATTGTTTTTGTTGAAAAAAAAGGGAGTGGAGAATATGCAGAACATCACTATAGCTCTACACCCTAGAGATGGATATACAGTTTACTAGGATATTATCTTAAATGGAATTGAAGTGTTCAAATTGAACAACTCTGATGGCAATTTGGTCGAAACCAAACCTAACCCTATAATTGGGAAAAATCCAAGACGAAGCTAAGAGTTGTAACTGGTTGTTGCACAAGCATTAGGTTTACTTATCATTTTTTTTTTTTGTGTTGGCAAACATAGTTTAGCATTGTTATTAGAGTTTCAAAAAAAATTCACCGGTTTGAAAAAGAATGTGTTAAAAACTGTAATTAAAAAATGCGATTTAAAACTCTAAATGTGCTGTATCATTGTGATTATTAGACAACAAAACAGAGACTTGCAAAGAACAAGGCGCTACTAGATCTGCTCAAAGATTAGGCTACTTTATCAGGTCTAAAGGTTTGATCGAGTTTTGAAAGGGTTTTAATTAAATAAAATAATGGACCATTAAATGAATTTGGACAAAAATTTTAAGTTTATTTAAATTTTGAACTGAGCCTTAGATAAGAATTAAAGCTCAAATCAGTGAGAATAAGATAAATATAATTATATTATTAAAATTGTATAAATATATATATTTTTTATTTTAATATATTTTTTTAAAAATATATTTTATTTTTATTATATAAATTAAATTTAATAAATAAATTTGAAATTTTTTTCTAACAAGGACCAGGCTTAAGAAAAATTTTAATTCCAATTGGATCGAGTCTAGATAAAAATAAAAATTATTAATATTAAATATAAATTTCATCAAAATTTAAACTTCATTTAATTTATGAATATTCTTAGATATTATTATGAATAAAATTGAATTTACTAGTGGAAAAACCCTCACAAATGAAAATCTTTATGCGCTATCAAGAATTTAACCAATACTGATGAAAATCTATAGATGGAACCAATGGAATTTACTCTCTAAATATTTCGTAGATAAATATTTGAAGGGAACGAAAAAAGTTAGCGCGAGATTTATCAGTAGAATTTATTATCAGTAATTTTTCAAAAAATATATTATCGACGTTGAAAAATTTCATCGGTACATTTTTTTGGTGAAAAAAATTAAATTTGAAAAAAATTAAGAATTAATGATGAAATTTTCGTCAGTATTTCGGTGTCTACAATAAATTTAAAATCCGTTGACCCTTGCGTTATCATCTCTTTTACCCTCTCTTCATTATCTCTTTCCGCCCCCCGCCGCTCCCCTTCTATTCTCCGCCGGGTTTGCTCCCAGTGAAAAAAGACGATCGAACTGCCGGTGGCTCTTGCAGATATTTTCTCTTACCCTTCTTCCATTTCCCGTCGGTGTCCCTTGCTTTGGTTGTAATTGGTGGAACATGGTTGCTTCCAAATGCTTGTTGCTTCATTCTCTGCAAGCACCACAGCTTTAATTTCCAACTATTCATATTTGACAAACTATCTTTAGTCCTTCAACTTTAATTTGCTTAGAACACAAACACACACCAACAAAAATCTTTTACGACTTTTGTCTAGTAAATAAAACCGTATATCCTTTCCCTTTTCTCTTTTGATTCGTCCCAGCATGTAGAAAACCAAAACCCTTCTTCTGTCCCTAAACCCGAAGCAGAGACCCCTCTTTTCATCTCATCATGTTATTACGACATCTTCAAAGCTATTTTCCCTAGGTAATCACTGTTCATTTCAGCAATGCTTTCTACTTTTTCTCTCTCTTTTGCGTTGTTATTGGTTCTTTTATTTGTTTATTGGGTACTTCGGAATTGTTGGTAATTCTTAAATGAGAAAAGCAAACAACTTTTAAACTGTTGGGTGTTTAAGATTAATGTTCCTTTGAACTGGGTTTTTACTTTTATGATTCAGCTATGCTGCTTAAATACTTGATTTTTTTTGTCCGAAATAGGAAATAGTATGAGCTTATAGCAGTGGTGATGGTTAGAAGTTACGGTTTTAACTCCTTTTATTGGACAAAATAAAAGTTCTCTCCTTCCAAAAAACCCCTGAAAGAGAGGAACTTGCTCTAGAGGATTGGAACAGAATAATACAAGGATTGAAGTCGAGCGTTGATCCGATTACCTCAATAGTCAGAAATTTTTGTGCCTATCTTTTTATGACATTTTAATAGTGTCGTTGATCTGATTACCTCAAACTTTTTTTATTTGATTTTTTTCTTTCAAATTTTAGGGAAAGAAATGTCAAGTGAATTTGGAGACCCACACACCCTGCCTACATGGTGCAAAGGATAACAGGGTGTGTGGGTCAAAACCTTGTAGATTTTGCACAGTATTGATTCAACAAAAAGCCATATGATCTTTTTGTTATTATTATTTTTTTTATCATTGAAGATTCTAATATTCATAGGGCTCACTTTTTTTATTGCCTTTACTCTTCTTTTTTTAAAAATTAATTCATGTAAAACTACATGCATGTGAATTAACTTTAATAGCCCAAAAATCATAGATAGTGTAGACTTAATACTTTGGTTCACTTGTCAACAATGAAGGTAAAAGTTTTTGATTGCCTAATAAAATTTCTGAATTGGAGATATGAGTGACCCTTTTATAAATCATGAATCCGTGGTGTTTTACAAGGTGAGAAATGAAATAATGATTCTGAGTTAAATACAATTGTTTGATTAAAAGTGTTTCACAAGGTGACTTCAAGAATAACTGATTGCAATAAGATTGTGGAGTTGAGCACTATTTTTGCTGTTTTTCGGCATCTGATGTTTCTATATCTGCTTTAGTTACTGTATGTAATAACTTGAGCCAGTGAGTACGTACCGGTTCTGTTAGCTTGCAAGAAAATTGTACTTTAGACGTGTATTTTCTTAAGTCTCTTTCCTTTTTCTCTCAACCTTGGTTTGTTATATTGTTTTTAATTTTTTTTTTCTAAATAACCAGTACAACAAAGAAAAAGTATAAAGAATGCCTGGTGGGGGACTGCACCAGTTCAGTATTATGGGTTAGCAATTCTTTTTATTTTTTTGATAAATAGTAATTTTTATTCTTAAATATTTAATTAGATTTAATATATTTTCTTTGGTATTTTTGATGCTATAAAAAATTATTTTGGACATATTCCTTCAGAAATATAGGAAAGGTAGGATGTTAAGATTTAACAAGTTCAATGTACATAAAATATTATTTTTTTATGCCAGTTTAATATAGTTCACTTTCAAATTTACTTATAGTTTTGTTAATTTAATTTATATTTTAACTCTTTTGATTCTATCTTGTAGACATTTTTATTGTTGTGCATTTGAGTTGCTTGTCTTGTTTGTGGTATTAAATATTTGTACGGAATTTATATCATATATATGTATTACTTGGAAGTTAAGTGTGGAACTTCCAAATCCAACATTAGCTACCCAAAGGCTTCTTTTGAGAGAGTTAGTGTTTTTTTTTTCCTTTTTTTTAAGATAAAGAAGAGAGAGTTGTGGAGTTATCATTTTGATGAAAAAAAAGTCGTAATAAACATTATTAATTGGAGGTAAATTTAGTAATTTAAGATATAATATAATAATACGATATGAAAATAATATGAAAAAAAAAATACATTTAAAAATTTGAATAAAAAATTATATATAAATTTAAGAAAACAAAAATATATTTCATATTTAAAAAATTAAAGCTAACATGTTACTGTTGAAATAAATCGTGTGTTAAATATTTAATTGAAAAAGAAAGAGAAATTGCTGATCTTTGATTAATGTGAATAATTATCTATGATTTTTGATTAATGTGAATAATTATCTATTTATGTATAATATGTTAATATATTATATTAATATAATAAATATATCTTTATATATTAATGTAAAAAAATGAATTTTAAAATTACAAAATTGCAAATAGTAAATGATATATATTTATAGCGAGTCGAGTATTGCTCATTTTGAAATTGAAACTTCAAATTTGTTAAATAATATCTTATAAAAATAATAATATAAAAGAATTGAATTAAATTTCATATTTAATTATTAATTAATTTTATTTTTGTATTTCTTATCCTCGTTCCTCATTTAAATTTCTTCATAGTATCAATATTACAATGAAAGATAACAATAATAGTACAAGCAACTATCGTGGTTTTAATTGATGAAGGTTGAGAATAACAGGGAATAAGAAGAACAAAGATGATAAAGGATGAGAATAAGAGAAAATAAGAATGAATAAAGGGAAAATAGAAAACAAAGAGGTTGAATTTTAGAAAAAGAAAAAATTGATTATAACTTTTTTCATAAATTTCATGTTTACAGAACATGTTCTTATATGTACTGCCACTATTAACAGTAATGTTAAATACAAGGGACCAATAGTAAAAGCGCAATATTCTCAATGATCTATCAGGTATCTATCATTCTTTTCTTCTAAAATCTGTACCATTAAGCTTTCTTATACTATTTTTGTGATTAGCTCCGTTACGTGCCTCATTCTCTAGTGAATCAGCTCCCATCATTGTCTTGGCATTGTGCGCTACAGTTAAATTCATGACATTACCCCTTCCATCAGTGGATCTTTGTCCCCAAGGATCAAAGGTTGGAAACTGTGAGTTGATGGTAGAGTAATCCTCCCAAGTGGTATTTTCAAGACTTAAGTTTGACCAAACAACCAAAAGTTGTGTTATAGCTTGGTTGTTTCCTTTTACTATCTTTTTGTCTAAGACAACAGTAGGATATACTAGAGGTTGGCCATCAGCAGCTACTTCTGGTGGAGCTATACTAGGCACAATTTTAGCTCCAATTTTCTTTTTTAATAGGCCAATATGGAACACATGATGCAACTTAGAAGTAGGTGGTAGTTGTAACTTATATGCCATTGTGCCAATCTTAGCAATGACAGGATAGGGGCCACAATAGCTGGATGAAAGTTTTAAACTTTTTGTAAGGGCTAATGAGGTTTGTTTGTAGGGTTGAAGCTTTAAATAAACTTCATCTTCAACATTGAACTCTCGTTTGCTTTTTTTTTTATCAGCATAAAACTTCATCTTGTTTTGAGCTTTCTCTAATTGATCAATTAACAGTTTGCTCAACCGCTCCCTTTCTTTAAACAGTTCTTCAACTGTAGATACCTTACAATTGGAATTAGCATTGCAAGAAAAGCCTGGTGGTTTGTATCCATATAATTCTTGGAAATAAGTCATTCACAGTGAGGTATGGTAGCTGGTGTTGTACCATCATTTTGCTAAAGGCAACCATTCGGACCAAGTTTTAGGCTTAAAAAAACTCATGCATCTTAAATATTGCTCAAGACATTGATTCAGTCTTTTAAATTGTCCATCTGACTAAGGTGATAAGTCGTGCTGAGTTGGATTGAAGTTCCCTAATTTCATTAGTTCCTACCATACAAAACTAGTAAAGACCTTAGCCTTATTAGATATAGTAGACTTAGTTGCTCCATGTAGCTTATCAACCTGGTTGACGTACAACTTGGCAATATCCAATGCTGTGTAAGGATGGGATAGGGCTAAGAAATGTGCATACTTAGTATTAATAACAATTAAGATGCAATTGAAATTTTGGGATTAGGGTAAACCTTCAATAAAATCCATCGTAATTATCTCTCAACACTGTTGTGATATAAGAATTGGTTGCATTAATCCAAGGTAAATGGCATGATCATTCTTATTTCTTTGGCAAATATCACACTGTTGTACATACTTTTTAACTTGCTTCTTCATTTTTGGCCAGTAAAAATTTAGTTTCAATCTATGGTAGGTAGCCTGTACACCTGAGTGACCACCCTATGGTGATTCATGTAGCATCTATAAAACATGTTCCTTTAACTGCCCATGATTGCCTAGGTAAACTCTTCCCTTAAATCTGAGTATGCTGTTAAAACAGGTATAATGAGGCATTATAGTATGAGTGATGGTCAGTATAGATATTTTCTCTGTTGTAAACTCATCTTTCTTATAACTAAACTTCACATCTCTGACTCATTTTAGAATAATGGTTGTTGAAGTTGGGCTGAAGGCTTTTGCTTCTTCATCATGCTGTTTAGGCAAAGCATTTGCCACTTTATTCAGCTTGCCTTTCTGTATTGGATAGAATAGTCTAATCCTAATAGCTTGGTTAGTCCTTTCTTTTGTATGGTAGTAGGTAATTTTTGCTCTAATAGGTGTTTTAGAGCTCTATGATCAGTTTTGATAATAAAAAGCACCCCTTTGAGATAGTGTCTCTACTTAGTGATTGCCATCAAAATGGCTAGATATTCTTTTTCATAGATGGATAAATAAACATGTCTTGAGCTTAAAGCTTTACTTAAGTATACTATTGGTCTACCATTTTGAGATAACACTGCTTCTATTCGAGTATCACAAGCATCAATCTTTAGGTAAAAACATTTTGAAAAATCTAGTAGAGCCAATACAGGAGCTGTAACTATAGTTTTCTGGAGTTGAAGGCTGTAACTGTTTCAGAACTCCAATGGAACCCATCTTTCTTCAACATGTCGGTCAATGGCTTATTGATGATGCCATATCCTTTAATGAATTTTCTATAATATCCTGTCAATCCCATAAAGCCCTTCAATAATTGCAAAGTTTTTAGTTGTGGCCAGTTCATCATGGCCTCCACTTTAGCAAGGTTTGTAGAGACTCCCTCAGCTAATATGATGTAGCCTAGATACTTTATCATCTGTTGGCCAAAGAAACATTTGTTTTTTTCATATAATTGGTTTAGCCTTAGAATTTTAAAGACAGCCTACAAATGCTCAAGATATTTTACTAGACTAACACTATATACGAGGATATCATCAAAGAATAAAAGCACAAATTTTCTCAAATACATGGAGAAAATATCATTCATTAAAGCTTGAAAAGTAGTAGGGGCATTAGTAAAGTCAAAGGGAATTACCTTGAATTCATAATGGTCTTGATGAGTTCTAAATGTTATATTTGGGATATCTTCTTTCATCACTCTAATTTGCCAATATCCTGATCTTAGATCAATTTTAGAAAAAAAACTTGGTACCTTTAAGTTCGTCTAGTAAATCCTCTACCACTAGTATGGGAAAATGGTTCTTTATGGTCATAGCATTCAACTGCCTGTAGTCAATGCACTGTTGCCAAGTTTCATAGTTTTTATTAACTAGTAAACAAGGTGATGCAAAAGGACTCTTACTAGTTTGAATCGTAGATGAAGACAACATTTCCTTCACTTGTCTCTCTATTACAACCTTTTGGTGATGGGGAAATCTATATGACTATAAACCCCTAAATCTATCGTGGTGTAATTGTTTTTTGTTAATAAAAATAAAAAATAAAAAAGAGAAAATTTGATGGTTGAGCGTGTGTGTAATTATTTGAATGGACTGAAGAGATTGAGTTAGGCTTCGAATTTAGAGTTGGAATTTAAAGAAATTGGAATTCCTTACTGGTATAGTGTTTTCTTGATCAAAACCCTATAAATACATATCTATATTGCACAACAAAAGAGAGATTATAAGAAAAGAAAAACACACAAAAGTAATCAAAAGTATGAAAATTTTTAGAGATAATCTATATAAGTTTTTTTGGAAAATTTTTAGATTTTGCTAAAATTTGCCAATTTCCAATGAAGATTTCAATGAAAATTGAAGATTTTGGCAAGTTTTCTAGTTTTCGGTGAAACTTGAAGATTTTGATTACTCAACTCAAATTCCAACGTTATTTTTCAAAATTCGGTGAGCTATTCAATTGACATTCATCGATTTCTAGATAGAAAGAGAGAAAAGATAAAGGAAAAAAGGAACTCTGAAAAAAAAAAAAGATTTAGGGCTTTTATACAAGCGTAAAAGGGTATCGTTTTGAAGATTTACAAATGTCCAAGATCTGCATGTCGCCCTCGACTACTCGGTTCGATTCGTAATGCCTTAACCCAAGACTCGTCCTTTTTGAGTTGCTATGGAGCCAAGCCATTAGCTAATTGAGTCGCTTCAAGAGCCTTCACTTGTGTCTCCAGCTGAACCTTTTAGCTGTCGAGTGGAGTCATTTTTTTGTTTTGGTAATTTTTTAATTTTATTTATTTATTTTATTTAATTAGTTTTACATGATTAAATTTTAGGAAAATTAGAGAAGAAAATTAAAAAAAATAAAACAAAACAAAACATTAATAAATTTTTTTTAGAATAAATAATAATTATCCAATGATGAAATTTTTAAAAATTGTAAAAGGTTAATTTTTATAAAATTTTTATGTGAGAAATTTTTTTTAAATTTGTCTCAAATGGAAGAGAATTTAGATAAAATTTCAATAATAATAATAATATTTATTTTATAAAAAACATAAATTTAATAAAATTTTGGAATTGAAATATTAATTATCCAATGATGAGATTTTTAAAAATTTTAAATGGTAAAATTTTTAAGAAATCTTTAGGTAAGGAAATTATTTGAATTTGACCCAAATAGTAAAATAATTTAGATGAAATTTTAATAAAAGTAATTATATTATTTTTTAAATAAAAAATATAATTTAAAATTGTGGGGAAAAAATATTTGACAATTATCCAAGAATAAGAATCTTACAAATTTTAAATGATAAATTTAAAAAAAAAATCTTTAGGTGAGAAATTTCTTTAAATTTGTCTCAAATTGTGAAAGAATTTAAATGAAGCGTCAAAAATAATTGTTATATTATTTTTTTTCAAAGATTAGGAAACTAACAAAGGGTTTTTTTTTTTTTTAAATAGACCTAAATGGTGAAAATTTGAAAAATAAAACTTGTAAAAAATTTTAAATTGACTTAAATGGTAAAAAATTTAGAAATAAAACTTGTAAAATAAAAAAAAATTTCAATGGGGAAATTCTTAGTAATCACAAACGGATTATTATTTAAGATATTTTTAAATGAAAAAATATTTCTAATTTGACCAAAATTATAGAAGAATTATATATATTTTTAATAAAAAACTAAACAAATAAAAAATGATTAAATTTGTTTTTGGCAATAGAGCCTCTTCAAGGAAACAAATAAGATTTTTAAATACTCTCGAGATGAAAAATATTTTTAAGAATTTTATCAAATTGATGAAAAAATCTTAAGAGTTATTTTCAATATTAAATTTAAGACTATTAGAATCAAGATTTTAGGATAATTTAAAATAAAATGATACCATTTTTTGGATAAGCATGTGGGAGTATTGTAACCTTTCTCATATGTAATCGAACTTTCAAACATTTTTTTGATTAGTAAACCAAAATTTATTCTTTTATGGATCTTGAATCAAGCTTAGAAACTCCTTAAGAGGATAGATTCATTAAATGGTCAATCACACTTTAATAAAAGATTGGTGGTGACTCTTGTGATTAAGTTTAGCTATAGATTTACAGATTTATATGTTAAGACAGTTTGGTAACTCCATTAGGGATTCATAGAGAGTCAGGCTGTAAATTTTAAATTTATCCTATCTATGATCTAATGGTTTTAAAATATAAAGATTTTGTTATTTGTTCACTAACGTTTTTTGTTTTGTTAATTTATAGGGTATGAAAACTTATATGTTCCTTTACATACACTATCACATACATTTGTATTACACGAGCTTTATACTTAAGCTCCATCCTTCTTACAAAGGAGCAAAGTATCTAGCTTTTGTGAAATGATAATCTCCCTAATGGTTAGTGAAATATTTTCATTCAAATTGAATCATTTTTGTTGATAGCCTGTGATGGGTGAGGATTGGAATCCCTTATTAGTTTGTGATGGATAATGATGTAAGAAACAATTTTAAAATCTTTAGTGGTCAAAGTCACTTAGCCCAGCATATAATCTATACTTAAGAGGCTAGCCTGAAGATAGAGTCATTCCTACTTGTTGATAGATGTAACCCGAAGTTAGGACATAAGAAGGAATAATTTGTGTGATATATTGATTATCTAACCATTTTGTTCATTTGATTTTGTGCATTTGCATCATTTCAATTAGTGCTTGCATTATCATTTCGTGCATTATTTTATTGTCATATTTAACATTAAGCATTGCATCATTTTTATATAGTGAATATTAGCCACATATTAAATCACATACCTACATCTATGGAAATGTACTAATGTAAAATGATAGTTATGTGGCAAGTATTAGTACATTATATTCATGCATTAAAATACCAAACATAAAACATGTCATTTTTAATAAAAATATAATTATGGTACTTAAAGGTTAAAGATAGCTTCACCAAGTAAAAACCTCACATAATCAACTCACCAATATAATATAAGAGTTCGAGTTAGATAAATGAAACAAGAAATTTTCAATCATCTTGAGAAGATAGAGAAAGCTCAACAAAAGCTTGAAGGGCAGTTAAGTAAGATTCTGAAGGTTTTGAATAAATTAAACAAGGAAAAAGGTATAGAAGAAAATACTAGCCCATAGGACCATCCATTACAAGAGGTGGTTGACTCTCTATATCATCCTGGTTATGGGCTGCATCAAACCTAGTCCACACAAGATACACCACCATAATAGTTTACATACCTTGTAGGGTATACTATCCTAGAATGTTATCAGCTTTAAATTCAAGGTATTATCAGAGCTATTTAAATCCCATTTTTACTAAAAAAACAGTAAAATCAATCCAGGTCTCTGATTTGGATGATTTAAAGAAAAAAAGAAAGAGAAAACAAAAATGGTCGAGTCACTAGGAAACTTAATAGCTGATAGAAAAATGAGTATGTTGGAAGAAAGATTGTAAATGGTGGAGAAAATTGATTTTTATAGTTTTGTAGATGCTGTTAGGCTTTGTTTAGACTCAGATGTTATTCCCTTGAAGTTAAAGTATCAGAGTTTGAAAAATAAAATGGTATAAAGTGTCTAAAGACTCACATTATCATATATTATTGAAAAATGATAGTCTATGCTAATAATAAAAAATTATTAATGCACGTATTCTAAGACAATCTTACTAGTTTTGTTACTAGATGGTATGTTCAGCTGGACAAGACTCATATTTACTCTTAAAGTGATATGGCCTGCAATTTTATTAGTCAATATTGGTATATCATAGATTTAGCTCCTAATCATTTTTTTGTCAAATTATGGAAAAGAAGGTAACTGAATTATTCAAGGAGTATATTTAAAGGTGGAAGGACATAATTACTCGAGTTTAACCTTTTTTAACTAAGAAAGAGATTATAGTATTATTTGTGAGCATTTTAAAAATTTTCTATTATGAATATTATGAAAAGATGATAGGGAATGCAATAAAAAATTTCACCGACATAGGAATTTGGGACAAAATCATTAAGAATAGTAAGTTGGAAGAAGAAAAAGCTCTCACTAAGAAGGCACCAAAGAAAAAAGAGACTGAAACTCAAGCTGTGAGCTTTGAAAGACAATAAGTTAGGGGTTATCAATCTATCCACCACAAGTTTACTCTTCATACCACCCTACTATGAATAATACCTCATCTTACTCATTCCAGTGAACTTCATAGCCATATTACTCACCAACATATCAACCCGTTTTAAAACCTCAAGCTTTCATATATAGTTTAAACATTCAATCTCTTACAAGACCCTAGATTCGTCTTGCTAACCCAATAAATGCTTCACGAAAGCTAAAAGTTACTTAAGAAAAATTCGTATTTGACCCAATCTTCATAACTTATACGAAATTATAGCGAGAGCTCTACAATAATCACTTAATTGTCCTCATCCGTTTAGAGTTGTTAAAGCCATCATATCTCAAATGGTATGATTTTATAGCTCATTGTGACTACTGTAAAGCATAGGGTATAACGATTGATCAAAGATGAAATGATAAATTTTGATACTGAAGGGATAATAACATCAAATGTTAGTGGTAATCCTTTGCATAACCATAATATGAATGCTCTAAATGGGGGCTAGGGGTGTCGTATAAAAAAAAGACAAAAGAGATCAAAACTCCTCTTAGTTAGCTATTCGATACTTTGTATAAAGCTAGCATGATACAAATGGTGGTCTACGTATTTATCATGGAAGTTGGTACTGAACACAAAGTGCAAATATCATAATGGGGCAGTTGGTCACTCTATTGAAACCTGTGAGCAATTTTGTCATAAGGTACAAAAGCTTATAGATTCTTATCAAATTAAGCTTTATACAAGGGGAGACCTTAAGAATTGCTGAAGTGTTCATGACTGACAAGCCATCAAAATTGGTTTCGATAGCAGTAACAATTTATTGTGGGGAGAAACCAAAGCCAATTATGGACAAACTTATCCCCAGGTTAGTAACTTTTAAAGTTCTTGCTCCATTTCCCTACAAGAACGATAAAGTTATGCTATGGAGATATGGCTATGATACAGTAGTCTAAGGGCAAAAAAAAAATACACCAAAGAGTAATGCTGCCAACATAATTGGTATAAGAGGTATAATCGAAATGAAAGATGATATATTAAAAAAAATGCTGGACAAGGCTAGGAAGGAAAAGGCAAAGGTAAGGGACGAATAGAATAAACCATAAGTGGTGCTTGACGAAAAATGTCAAAAACCAATGTCAGAAAGAGAGGTTTATGAATTCTTGAGGCTAGTAAAGCACAGTAAATACTATATGATTGAATAATTGAATAAGATGCCAGCACGAATCTCATTGCTATTACTATTATTAAATTTTGAACCACACTAAAATCTCTTGTTGAAGGTGTTAAACCCAACATATGTGACGTACAATGTACCTATTGAGTATGTGAATCACTTAGCTAAAAATCTAGTAATGCCAAATTATATAGCATTTAGCGATGATAAGATTCCCCCAAAAAGAAAGGGAAGCATAAAGTCTTTGCATATCATTGTTAAGTGCAAGAACCATATTATAGCCAAGGTTTTCATCGATAATGGTTTTGCCATTAATGTCATGATTATGTCAACTCTGGTAAGACTACCTGTTGATTACTCATATATGAAAAGTAATCATATAGTTATTCGAGCTTTTAATGGGATCAAATGTGAAGTTTTGAGAGATATTAAGATGCTCTTGCACATTGGGTTTGCACCTTTAATGTAAAATTTTAGGTGATGGATATCTCTCCATCTTATAGCTATCTATTGAAAAAGTCATGGATTCACATGATAGGCTCTGTTCTTTTTACCTTATATCAAAAGATCAAGTTTAATATGAAAGGTCAATTGGTGGTAGTATTTAGAGAGGAAAATGTTTTTGTGACTCAATCATTAAATGCTTCATATGTGGAAGCTACTAAAGAAGCATTGGAATGTTGTTATCGAGCTTTTGAATTGGTTAATTCTATGGGTGAAGGATTTAAAAGCCAATTGTTCTAAAATATAGTGGTGAGCCAAATCATTAGTAATGGTTGGTATCTTGGAGCAAAACTAAGCAAAAATTTATAAGGGATAAAAGAGCCCGTAACGATAATTGGCAATAGCAAAAAAGCTAGGTTTAGGTTATGAAGTAGAAAGATGGGAGATTAGAAGAGGATAAGCAAACAAAAGAGAAAAAAAGATTGCGGGGCTAAAAGGTTATGAACCAAAGACTATGCCTATAATTATCCTACACTTGCATGAAACTTTAAAACCTAGAGGGTTTATGTACCCAAATGTAAAAGAAGATCTAGAATTGAGTATGAAAGAGGCATTCGTTGAATTGTCTATCCATGCAATTGGAGATGAAAACTGGTATTAATAAGAAATAAAGGTTTGCTCTTGTTCGATAGGTTATGAGCTGAATATTTGGAGCATCATCAAAATGCTTGTTATCCTTGAGATCATTTCAATTTAATTGGACATCCTAATAACTTATGCCCAAAGACATTGGCATGATCTTTTATGCATAGATCATTAATTTATTATTATTTTAATAAAGATTAGAAAAGATGCATTTTCATTCATTTCTTCTATTGCTTTCATTTTTTCATTTTCCCAACAAATCTTGCCCACATATCCAATTTCATTCAATTTAAGTTCCTTAAATGAATATAAGGATAATCATAATAACGATCAAGGGATTAATTTTGAAAATTCGATTAATGTTGATGATCTTGATAACAAAGATGATAATGAGGAATATGTATTGCTTTCGGACCTAATGAGATTTATTGAGCAAAAAAATAAACTAATTGAGCCTTATTAAGAGATAAATGACTTAGTGAACTCAAGAAATGAGAGGAATAAAAAAGAGGTTAAAGTCGATACATTGCTTTCATTTACAGATAGGCAAAGATTGAAAGATTTACTTTAAGAATTCGTAAATATGTTTGCTTAATCTTAATAGGATATACCTAGGTTTAGCACAAAAATAATAAAACATAAATTGCTTTTAAAGCTATAATGTAAATTAGTCTAATAGAAATTAAGGCAAATGAGGCTTGAAATGCTTCTAAAGATCAATGAAGAGGTGAAAAAGTAGTTTGATATAGGTATCCTACAAGTGGTTAAGTATCTAGAATGGGTAGCTAACATAGTATCAATCTTTAAGAAAGATGAAAAGGTATGAATGTGTATGCATTATCATGACTTGAATAAAGCGAGCCTAAAAGATAATTTTTTGTTGCCTCATATTGACATATTGGTGGACAATATGGCCAAACATTTTATATTCTCTTTCATGGATGGGTTTTAAAGGTATAACCAGATAAAAATGGCTTAAGATGACAAGGAAAAGATCATTTTTGTGATCATATGAGGTATATTTTGCTACAAAGTTATGCCCTTTGATTTAAAGAATGCTCGAGGAACATATCAAAGAGTTATAATGACATTTTTTCACGATATGAGGCACAAGAAGATTAAGATGTATGTAAATAATATGATTGCGAAATCTCAAGAAGGAGAAGATCATGTCACTAAGCTTAAGAAATTGTTTGAAAGGTTGAAAAAATTTCAACTCAAATTGAATCCAGCTAAATGCACATTTGGGATAAAGTTAAGAAAGTTGCTAGGTTTCGTGGTCAATGAAAGAGAGATTGAAGTTGATCCAGACAAAATATGAGTCATTTAGAATTTGTCACCTCCTAGCACACCAAAAGAAGTTCGAGATTTTTTTGGGTAGATCAAACTACATTTCTCGGTTCATTTCTCAACTTACCTATAAGTGTGATCCAATTTTAAAGTTTTTTCGTAAGAATAATCCTAAAGAATGGAATGAGAATGCTAAAAGGCTTTTGATAAAATTAAATAATACTTGTCAAAACCTTCAATATTGGTACCACCTGTTTCAAGAAAACCTTTGATCTTATATCTGATAGTGTGTGAAAATTCAATAGGATGTGTGTTGGAACAATAAGATAAGTTTAGCAAAAAAAAAAAGGCTATCTACTATCTAAGTAAGAAGTTCACAGAATATAAGTACAAGTATTTTTTTTAGAGAAAATGTGTTGTGTATTAGTTTGAACAGCTAAAACGCTCAAATAGTATATGTTCCATCATATTACCTAGCTTATAGCAAAACTAGATCCAATCAAATATATCTTTGAGAAGTTTTTGTTGTCTAAAAGAATTGTTAGATGACAAGTGATGCTATCGAAATATGACATCGTATATGTAAGCCATAAGACAATCAAAAGAAATGTTATAACTAAATTTCTCGTAGATTGTGCTATCAAAGAATAAGAGCCAATGAGGTTAAAATTTCTTGATGAAGATTTGATAGTTGTTTCCTAACTTGAAAATGAGAGGCATGATAAAAAATGTTGGAGAATGTACTTTGATGAAGCTACCAATGCTTTGGGACATGAAATTAGGGTAATTTTGATCTCTTTGAAAGAACAATATTATCCTATAATAGTGAGATTGAATTTTAATTGCACAAATAACATTGTTGAATATGAGACTTTTGTCATGGGTTTACAAGCTACTATAAATAGAAAAATTAAAACATTCAAAGTGTTTGGAGACTCAACTTTAGTTATATATCAGTTGAAAAAAGAATAAATACAATAGATTTGAAACTCATTCTATATCATAAATATATCTTAGAGTTTATCAAGCAATTTGAAAATATTCAGTTTGATCATTTACTTCATGAGAAAAATCTTATTATTGATGCCTTGGCTACTCTGGTAGCAATGATGTGAATTGATGATAATACCTACATTCAACCCATCAAGCAAGATGTTAAAAATATGCCTTTTCATTGTTTTAATGTAGAGGAAAAAGAAGATGAAAACTTGTAGTATTATGATATCCAACAGTACATTAAGAATCAATAATACCCTGACCAAATAATTGATAATGATAAACGTCATTTCGAGATTAGCTATGAGTTTTTTTTTTAGATGGTGATGTCTTGTATAAAATGAGCAATGATCAAGTATTATTAAAATATGTAAATACAGCTGAAGCGAAAAAGATTATTAAAGAAGTGCATGAAGAAATATGTGAAGCACATGTAAATGGTCATATGATGACAAGATAGATCATGAGTTAAGTACTATGGGTTGAAAATTAAGAGTGACTGCATTGACTATGCTTGAAAATGTCACAAGTGTCATATTTGTATTGATAAGATCCATATTTCATTGATTGTTTCTCATATTTTGGCACCACTTTGACCGTTTTTCATGTAATGCATGGATGTCATTGGCCTTATTATCCCAAAAGCTTCCAATGGGTATAAGTTCATTTTTGTAATGATAGATTATTTCATGAAATAGGTAAAAACATCTTTATTTAGAAATGTGACATGATTTGTGATCTATAAGTTCATAAAGAGAAATCATTTGTAGATATAGACTTTCAAAGATAATTATTTCAAATAATACCAAAAATTTAAATAGTAAGATGATGCAAGAAATATGTGCTTAGTATAAGATCAAACATCATAATTCAATGCCATATCGCCCGAAAATGAATGGGGCAGTTGAAGCAACAAATAAGAACATAAAAAGAATTCTTAAAAAAATTATTGAAACCTATAAAGACTGGCATAAAAAGTTGCCATTTGCCTTTCATGCTTATCAAATATCAGTGCATACCTTTACTAGGGTAACTTTATTTTCTTTAATTTTTGGGATGGAAGCTATGTTGTTGATGGAAGTAAAAATTTCATCCTTGAGATTTTTAAGGGAAGTTAGATTGGAAAATACTGAATGGATTCAAAAGTGCTATGAGCAATTAATTTTCAATTGAAGAAAAGAGATTGATAGTACTGGGTTATGGTAAGTTATATAAAAGAAGAATAATGAGAGCGCATGATAAAAAGGTATTACCTCATTGTTTTCGAAAAAGAAAGCTAGTTTTTTAAAAAAATTCTTTCAGGTCAGTATGATAATAAAAGAAAGTGAACTCCGAGTTGAGAAAGGTCATATGTTGTGAAAAAAGTTTTCTGGGGCTAAGCATTAATATTAACAGAGATGGATGGACATGATTTGCCCAATCCTATAAATTTTTATGTTATGAAAAAACACTACACTTAAAAACAAGAAAAAATGAAAAGAAGGTCTTAAATCAAAAACCCCAAAAGGACGATTTGAGTCAAACAGGGGTTCATTTAAGTTGAAAATCTAAAAAAATGGCTTAGATGATGAGGGTATAGCATTAAATTTGAAAATTCACCAACATAGAGGCTAGCATGTTCTGATGATTTTTAAGTTGTTAGGTGCATCAAGTAATTAAAATTTTGAAAAAGACTTTAAGATGTGTTATCATAATTATTTGATTGTTTATTTTAGGCGTTGTTACCCCATACCTATTTTTATAACCATTCTTATTTATTAATGGTCAAAGTTGTTCTACCATTTCATTTTATTCTTTATGTCTCTCTTTTGATGACTATTTTTCATTTATTCACAATCCAACCATTGGCTTTTCCCTTTAATACCTTGCAATGGAAGAAATATGTGATTGGATTTTTACTTTTTGAAATTGAAATAATGATTGAGAAATGAATAATAAAATGAAATATTTCTACATTACTTTGGAAAAGTTGAGAATGATAAAGGCAAATATGAAGTTTTCAGTTTCTGGTAAGAATATTGAAAATGGAAAAGAAAGATTTCATTAAAAAGAGAGTATGGGAATTGAATAAGAGGGATGATTGAGAATTAAATCGATTTGGTCTTATTGCTTGAAGATTGAAGAGTTCAAAATCTAAAAGGAAGAGACTTGAGAATTTGTGTACCGTAATTGAAAAAAAATTAACCAAGTGACATTTGCATAGCATACACTGCATCTAGAAATGTCTAGTGCATGAATCTAAAAAACAGGGATATTACAAGATCTCACATGGAGAAGATAAATATGAAGACATTCTGGTGAAGGAATTTTAAATTTTTGTTTAAGAAGAAACCTATAAGGTAAGATTCTAATCCTTGAAAAAGGATATTATAAGAAAATCAATCATAGACAAGAAAGATTTTTTTTTATATTTTAAGGTTGTGAAGCCTTTGTTCCAAGGAGTATTTTTTGATAGTAGAAACGATTTATAAAAACTCCGGGCATAATATCATAAAATTTCTTTAGATACAATCTATAAGACCTTTGGGCATAATTGTTAAAAAGAACCTTTGTTTAAAGGAGCTTTATTTATTTTTCAAAACTTATGAGCCTCTGTTTAGAATAGGTTTATTTATTTTTTAAAGTTATTGAGCGTCTACTTAGAGAAGTTTTATTTATTTTTTAAAATTGTTAAGTCTTTACTTAGATGTTTTTTTTTATTTTTTCAAGTTATTGAGCCTCTACTTAGAGGAATTTTATTTTTTTAAAAAAAATTATTGAGCTTCTGCTCAGAAGAACTTTATTTATTTTTTCAATATTATTAAGCCTTTGTTTAGAGGAGCTTTATTTATTTTTCAAAGTCGTTGAGTCTTTGTTTAAAGGAATTTTTATGTTATTAAGGTTTGAGTATCCATTTAAAAAAAATGTCGAATTGATTATTTGGATATGAGGGGTGTCTACATCTTTACACAATTTTTGCTTCACAGAAAATGCGCAAAAAGGGATAACTATAGATATTCCAATCTATTGGGGGTGTAATTGTTTTTTATTAATAAAAATAAAAAAATAAGAAAGAGAAAAATTATATGATTGAGTTTGTGTGAAATTGTTTGTATGGACTGAAAAGTTTGAGTTTGGCTTAGAATTTTGAGTTGAAATTTTTAAAAAAATTGGAATTCCTTACCTGTATAGGCCTTTCTTGATCAAAACCTTATAACTACATACCTATACCAAACAGTAAATGATAGATGATCAAATAGAAAAAAACACACAAAAATAGTCAAAAATTACGAAATTTTTTTTAAAAAATTTGCAAGTTTTTTTCTATAAAAAATCTGAAAAATTTTCAAATTCCCATGAACTTTTTCAATTTGCGATGAAGATTCTAGTGAAATTTAAAGATCCCGGCTAGTTTTCTAGTTTTTGATGAAATTTCCAGCGAAACTTGAAGATTTTGATAACTCAACCCAAATTTCGACTCTGTTTTCCAAAATCCAGTAAACTATTCAATTGGAATTCACATATTTCTAGAAAGAGAGGGAGAGAAAAGAGAAAGTAGAAAGAGAGTGGAAGAACAAAAATCTAAAAAAAAAAAAAAGATTTAGACTTTTCATATAAGCGTAAAATGACGTTGTTTTGAAGATTTAAAAGTGTTAAGGATCGGTGTCTCCTATTGAATATTCAATCCAATTCGTAGCGCCTTACCCTAGAACCTATCCTTTTTAAGCCGCTATTGAATCGCCTCAAGAGCCTTCACATGTGTTTCTAACTGAGCCTTCTAGCCGCTGCGCTGAGCTGTTTTCTTGTTTTGTTTTTTTAATTTTATTTATTTATTTTATTGTTAAGTATTTTTACATGATTAAATTTTTAAAAAAATTAAAAAAAATTTAAAAAGAACAAAATAAAACATTAATAATTTTTTTAGAATAAATAATAATTATCTAATGATGAAATTTTTCAAAATTGTAAAAGGTTAATTTCTATAAAATTTTTATGTGAGAAATTTTTTTAAATTTTTTTAAATATGTCCTAAATTGAGGAAAATTTAGATAAAGTTAATAATAATAATTAATATTTATTTTCAAAAATTAAAAAAACATAAATTTAATAAAACTTTAGAATTAAAATACTAATTACTCAATGATGAGATTATTAAAAATTTTAAATAGTAAATTTTCTAAGAAATCTCTATCATAAAGAATTTCTCTAAATTTGATCCAAATGGTGAAATAATTTAGATGAAATTTTAATAAAAGTAATTGCATTTTTTTTCAAATAAAAAAATATAACTTGAAATTGTGGGGAAAAAATATTTGACAATTATTGAAAGATGAGAATTTTAGAAATTTAAAATGGTAAATCTTTTAAAAAAATTTTAGGTGAGAAATTTCTTTAAATTTATCCCAAATGATAGAAAAATTTAAATAAAACTTCAAAAATAATTCTCATATTATTTTTTTTCCAAAGCTTAGGAAACTGACAAAGGTTTTTTTTTTTTCTAAATAGACTCAAATGGTAAAAATTTAGAAATAAAACTTGTAAAATAAAAAAATAAATTTCGAAGATGAAATTCTTAGTTATCACAAATGGATGATTATTTAAGATATTTCTAAGTGAAAAAAATATTTTTAATTTGACCCAAATTATGGAAAATTAGATATATTTTTAACAAAAAATCAAAAAAATAAAAAATGATTAAATCTTTTTCTAATGATAGAGCTTCTTCAAGAAAACAAATGGGATTTTTGAATACTTTTAAGATGAGAAAATATTTTTAAGAATTCTATCAAATTGATGAAAAAATTTTAAGAGTTATTTTTAATATTAAATTTAAGACTATTGGAATCAAGATTTTAGAATAATTTAAAATAAAATGGTATTGTCTTTTAGATGGCATGTGGGGGTGATATAACTTTTCCTATATATAATCAAACTCTCGAACACTATTTTGATTAATATACCAGAATTTATTTTTTTAGAGACTTTTAGTCAAGCTTAAGAGCTTCTTAAAAGGATAAATTTATTAGGTGATCAATTACACTTTAATAAAAGATTAATGGCAACTCCTCTTGTTAAGTCTAGTTATAAATTTACGGATCTATATGTTATGACAATGACCTTAAGTTAATAGGTTGGGAACCAGCTTTAAGGAGAATATTGTGATTATGGCTCCTTTCTGGTGGAAGCCTTTTGGTTCATTAAACACATTAGAATAAGAGAAGAGCAAATTCTACAGTTTTTTAGGAATTTTTGTCTTACCACAATCAACATTTATCATGTACAACTCCTATATAAGCCTCAAATCTTTTCTTGCTAGCTTTTATAATTTTTCACCGGAGATGAGTTTAAATGTTCCATGTGGTTGCCCATCCTTCAATGTTACCTGTTGCCCTTCTTTTTGAAATGAAAGAGATAGTTCATTGAAATCAATAGTCAATGGGCTGTACATTTTCATGCAGTCAACTCCAAGAACCATATCACTTCCTCTCATAGGTAAAACCCTTAGATCATGAGTAAATAAATGGCCCTGCATCAACCATTCTAGTTGGTGGCACTTAGTTGTACTGTAAAATTTCTCTCCATTAACTACAATTATCGCTAAAGGGTTTGTGTGCAGTAACTCCACTCCTTCTTTGGCCCATCGAGGACTAATAAAACTATGTGTGCTTCCACTGTCAACTAGCACATTAATAGGTTTGCCCTTGATACTTGTATTCTTAAAGTACTATGTCCCACATTACCAGTTAATGCATTGATAGAGATTTCCAAGCTTCCTTTTGTGTTGATCGATTTTTCACTACCATCCTATTCAGCTTCAGTTGGTTCAGTTTCTAATGTCTCCAATTCAATAGCTTGTTCTTTAGCAGTAACAGAGTTGAGTTGTTTGTTCTTAAAAGTATGCCCTGGGTTGAACTTTTCTCCACTTTTGAAACATAAGTTCTGTGATCCCCTTTGTTCCATGAGTAAGTTTCTTTTTAAATTTGGTAAGTTGTTTACGGTAGCTTTTGGTGTTTGGATTAGGAAGGTTTTTGTAGGTTTCTAGTAAGTAGTGGTGTGTTGAGTTGGCTTAAGAAACTCTCTGCCTTTTACTTTCGACCTCAATAGATAGCTCATGAAGCTTGGCCTGTCTAAAGGCTACAGTCAATGTGGTAAGATCATTGGCCTTGACTCTAGTTTTAATATCTTTTTTTAACCCACTTACAAAACTGGAAACAAAGTAATTTTCTAGGAAGTTGGGATTATATTACAACATATAAGATCTCAACTCCTCAAATTTCTCTTGATTTAACTATTGCGCACAATGCCAAGACAATGATGGGAGCTAGTTCACCAGAGAATGAGGCACATGAAGAAGCTGATCACAAAAATGGTACAAGTAAGCTTAATGGAACAGATTCTAGAAGAAAGAAAGGATAGGTAACTTGCAAACCATTAAGAATATTGCTCTTTTACTATTGGTCCCTTGTATTTAGCATTACTGTTACTAGTGCCAGTAAATATAAAAACATATTCTGTAAACATGAAATTCATGAAGGAAGTTATTATCAGTTTTTTTTACCATTGCCTTCTGCTGTTTATGTTTCCCTAGTTTTTAGTAGTTGAATCTTTCGAAGCTCTAATACCAATTTGTCACGGTTTTAATTGGTAAAGGTTGAGAATAACAAGGAATAAGAAAAACAGAAATGATAAAGGATGAGAATAAGAGAGAATATGAATGAATAGAAAGGAAATAGAGAACAAGGAGGTTGAATTTTAGAAAGAGAAGAAATTGATAATAACTTCCTACATGAATTTCAGGTTTACAGAATATATTTTTATATGTACTACCACTACTGACAGTAATGCTAAAGACAATGGACCAATTGTAAAAGAGCAATATTCTCAACTGTCTGCCAGTTACCTATTCTTCCTTTCTTCTAGAATCTATTCTATTAAGCTTCTTTGTACTATTTTTGTGATCAGCTCCCTCACGTGCCTAATTTTCTGGTGAATCAGCTCTCATCATTGTCTTGGCATTATGCGCAGCAGTTAAATTCATGACAGCAACAACCTTCATAAGTGGAGCTCTACAAGGAGATAGAGGCAACGTCTTGAAATTACGAAGAACTTCGTTTGATGCAGCCAACGTAGCTGACATAGAAAATCAAGTAAAATGCAATTTCAAGGAAAGTTTAGTGGAACAATATGTGTTCCCACATAAATATATATCCAGAATGCGACTATTAGCAGCGAGCATTTTCAAGCTTTTACACTAAAGTCAAACCAAAATAATGAAATGAAAGTAGCGAAAGGGTTTAAATAAATAATTTTTACCTCCAACTAAGAATACATGATGAATTGCAATTATAGTAAAATTTTTCTTAATTAATATTGGACTTATTCATCAAATAAATAATTTTTACCTCCAACAAAGAATACATGATGAATCGCAATTATGGTAAAGTTTTTCTTAATTAATATTTGACTTATTCAACAAGTAATCACTTGCATAAAACAGTTAGCTTAGGAGGCTAGGATTTGAATTGGTTTTGTGTATTTTGATTTTTTTAATGTAATAAATAATTTTTAAATTATAATAAAATATTTAATATAGTATCTAAATTTCAAAATTTTTAATTTAATTTTTGAACTATTAATTTATTTAATAATGTGGTATTTAAAAAATTATTTGTTTGTAGATATTGTCATTTAAAACTAATATTATGGGTGAATGGTATATTAATTAATAAATTTATAATTTAAATATCATATTAAAAAATTTTTAAGTTTAAGTCTCATGTTAAATATTTTATTTTAATTTAAGAACCATTCATGATAAAATAATGAATTTAACTTATATTAGCAAGACTTAAATTAGTAAATTGATATAATAATAAGATGACTCAATTTTTTATAAATTATAAATTATATTAGATGGAAGAAATCTTAAGTTTTAAATTAAAGAAGAAACTAATTGCATAAATTTGTACAGTTTTTTTTCTATAGCAAGTATGAAATTTCCAAATTAATTCCATTCATAGCCATGCATAAGTAAGGAAGTCGTTGGATTATCGTTTAGACGAAAGCGAAAGCCAGAATAAATAAACGTTTTAATTGTGGGTATAATTTTTGTTTTTCTTTATTGTTCAGTCTATTTCAGCCGCCATTAGTTTAAGAAAGTTAACGGTGTATCATGCGTACAAGCCGTGTTCTAATTACGTAATTGGAAAATAAAGTAGAAATCTCTCAATTGAAATTGGAATAGTAGAAGCAGGTTAAAACTTAAAAAATGGAAAGACGATTATTATTATTTGATGCAGCGGAGTTTAATTAAATAATTTAGGAATGAAATTTATTAATTTATACTAGGTTAATTTGTTCATAAATATAATATTAATATTTAATATCGAATTTGTATACAACAAGAAAGACAAATAATAAGAATAAAAATTATAAATTATAAACTTAATAATTTTAAATAAAATATGATAAGATGATATGATATGAAAAATATATATAAAATATAGTTTAAAATTTTTTTTAAAAATTATGTATAAATTAACTAAAAATCAATATATATTTTACGTTTGATATATAGTATAAATTAAGACATAAATTTAATATTTTACGCATATTTATACCTAATTATCAAGTTTAAGCTTGACCAGTTGTATATTAAAATATTTGGTCACCCACGTGATTTCCTTTGCAATGGAATGGTTGTAAGTTGTGACCTTTTTCTCTTTCAGTCAGCCATTCTTCAGTCTTTTAGTCCACTTACTCGAGCCTTACGCGTCGATTCCTTTGGCCCACGTCTATTACCGTGTCCTTCCTTGGCTCAGACCGATACTTATAGGGAAGAATTTTGTCTTCCTTGCCATCCATATATCGCAAAAACGCCCCCATGAAATCTCCGACCAGGCATCATATTCTTCTCTTCTTCTTCTTTATCAATTATCTTAGATTCACAAATGCCAAAAATATCTTCCTTAATTGTGGTTCCCCTAGTAACTCGATTGGCCTTGATGGCCATGAATGGACCAGTGACTCTAGCACTGGTTCAAAATTTATTGCATCAGAGCAATCAAATGACACATCTATTGTCTCAAAACCCATTTCCTTACAGCCCTCTATTGATCCAATTCCCTATATGACTGCTCGAATTTTTCGGTCTCCATTCACTTACTCTTTTCCGGTTAGTCCAGGCCAAAAATTTGTGCGCTTATATTTTAATCCTAGTTCTTACCAAGGTTTTCAAATGTCTACAGCTTCCTTCACTGTTACTGCTGGGTCATTCACTCTTCTTAGCCACTTTAGTCCTTCTCTGGCTGCTGATTCTTTAGGATTGAAAACTCTGGTGAAAGAATTCTGTTTAAACATAGAAGAAAGCCAGGTTTTAGATTTAACGTTTACTCCTTCTTCGACTCCTTTGGGTGCTTATGCTTTCATAAATGGGATTGCGATTGTCTCTATGCCCACTAATCTTTATTACACAGGCTCAAGACCTAGACGCATACATGGTTCTGGCTTGCGAAATCGTTTTGCTGTTGAAAACAATACAGCCCTTGAAATGATTCTCAGGCTAAACGTTGGTGGGAGTTCTATTTCACCAGCAAATGACTCAGGTTTGTATCGGGAATGGTTAGAGGACCAGGCCTATTTTCGAGGTTCAGGTGATTGGCTTCTCAATACAACTATTAGAATCAAATACTTCAAAATTGCACCTTACGTAGCACCTGCAGAGGTCTATCAAACAGCCCGGTCTACAAAAAGATGGAAGAGTCTTTTCTGGAATTTGAGAGTTGATTCAGGGTTTACATACCTGGTAAGACTTCACTTATGTGAGCTTCAGCCAGAGGTGACAAAGCGTGGAAGCAGGAAGGTCCTTGTTAGAATTGGAAATGGAAAGACTGAGGCTAAGGCAGATGAGATCACTTGGGGTGGGGGCACAGGAATTGCTGTATACAGAGACTATGTTGTCAAGATGCCAAATGAAGGAAATGCTGGTAAGACTGATCTTGTCATAACTTTGGGAAACAACACCAAGTTACGAGCTCTAAACTCTGATCCTGTCCTAAATGGTTTGGAAGTGTTCAAACTCAGTGACTTTCAAGGCAATCTCGCTGGACCAAATCCTGTTTCCAAGATTCCACCAATCCCAAGTCCACGAGCCAACAAGCCTCAGGACAGAAAATTGGCATTCATCATTGGTGGGGCGACGCTGGCTGCTTTCACTGTAATCTTGCCAATTGGTCTCACTATTTTCTGTCTTTTGAGGAGAGGGAAGAGCAACGCGAAGGACAAGTCAGTGGTAACGAGTGAACTTTGCAGACGTTTCACATTTGAAGAGCTCCAAAATGCCACCAACAGCTTTGACAGAGCTCTAGTTATTGGCAGTGGTGGTTTTGGTAGAGTTTTCAAAGGTTGCATAGACGGTGAAATTCCAGTTGCTATAAAGGCCCTGAAGCCAACGTCAACTCAAGGTTCCAAGGAGTTTGAGGCAGAGATTAAAATGCTATCCGATCTCCGGCACCCGCATCTTGTGTCGCTGATAGGTTTCTGTGATGAAGGGGTCAAGATCCTTGTTTACGACTACATGCCACGGGGAACCCTCCGGGATCATCTCTACAGCACAGAGGGTCCTCCATTATCATGGATACAAAGGCTTGAAATCTGCATTGGTGTTGCCCGTGGCCTAAAATACCTCCATGACGAAAACCCCACCATCATCCACAGGGATATCAAGCCAAGCAACATTCTCTTAGACGAGAACTGGGTTGCCAAGGTCTCAGATTTTGGTCTATCCAGATTTGGCCCAACGAGCTTATCGCGCAGCCATGTCACAACTGGTGTTAAGGGTACCTTTGGATATTTGGACCCTGATTATTTTCAAACTTACCGCCTATCAGTGAAATCCGATGTGTATAGCTTTGGGGTAGTTTTATTTGAGATGTTATGTGCTCGACCAGCAGTGGATTCGAGGCTAGATGATGAACAGCAAAGCCTGGCAGAGTGGGTTCGACAACGCATTAAAGCTTGCAAGCTTAAACAGATTATTGATCCCAATCTAAAAGGTCAGATTGCTCCAGGCTGCTTGAAAGCGTATGTGAGTATTGCTTTAAAGTGCCTTAACGATGATAGGCATAAACGGCCTACAATGGCTGCTGTGTTAAGTAAACTTAAGAATGCTTTAAAGTTACAAGAGTGCACTGATGCTGCTTTGAATGATGAAGAAATCATTAACAACAATGACATGGAGATTGTTTTAAGACCAAGCAACAATTCCAAGGTGGTGCATTCTTGTCCAACATTTTGGAACAAAAGAATTTCTCACAAGGAATTATTCAGGTTTCTCAGTGACAAGGCAGGATTGAAATGGGGTAGACCACCTGCCCTGTGTCGTCTCCAGGCCTCGTATTGTACTGTTCCATCTTATGGTGCCTTGCCACGCGATGGTCAAAAGAGCAACTCGAGTGATTGTGGGGTGTATGGGACATCAGGGAGGGTTATGGTTCCAATTTTATGGGACGATGATGATATTTTCAATTTATGAGTAAATAAGAAGTAGATTTTATTTCGTTCACTATAGTTTTGTATTCCCCTGCAACTTTAAGTGAAGTTGTTTCAACCTTAAGCTCGTACAAGGGCGGGCGAGTAAAGTGTGGAATATGTGGAACTGAATATTAGGAGTAAATTAAATACTTTGCCTTCTTTTCCAAAGTTGTTGCAAATTGCAATATAAAAACATCAATAATTGTCCTTTAAAGATATAGGGAATCAAAGCTACCAAACCCTTTACGTAAAATAATGCTGTTCTTCACATAAAGAAAACAATTTAATCCTTCTGATAACGCCCTGTCAGATGACTTTAACAGCATGTCAACATCTATATCAAATGGTTTGGACACTACTCCCCCGCAAGGGTTATATATATGGTTAACCCATGGGCTTATTTGTCAAGGATGATGATAGAAGTCTCATCGGAATGTTTGGGCATCAACATCTCTAGAATTTTGAGCGCAATGGCCGTAGGCCTGCTGGTAGAGGCTATCTGATTTTTGGTAAGAAAACCAATTATTAGGGTCTCCATCCATATTTAATGGTTTCCTCCTTGTGGCATATTCACATTGATATATTCATCCATGATCCAACTTCACGAATTATTAAAATTACAACTATGATGATCATTGTAGACATTAAATTTATTCAAATTTTTTTAATTGGGTGTTGGTTTAATATAAGCCAAATATAGAATTCTCGGGTTGAGGCCCGATTTTGATTCAATAAGACCAGGGCTCGATTTTGATTGGGCTCGAGACTCAATTTTGTTCTTTAAGCCCAAAGCCTACTTATCTTTTATTTTATTTATTTTTTTTACATTAATATTAATTTATTAATTAAACACAACAAAATACAACAAAAACAAAAGAAAAAAAAAAGCAAAACAAATAAAAAATACAAAAAAAAGGAGAGTAGAAAGCAGGGGGTTAGTGCCAGTGGATGCCGTGCACGGCACCACTACTAGCCCCTGTCCAGTCCCTTCACCAGAGCACTGTAGCCCCATCAACAACCCTGACCACCACGCTAAAAGCCCCATGCCCTGTCAATCTTAAATCTCTACAAAGCTAATTTAAACTCCAAATCAAATGAGGACCCTTAGACACAGACACAGGCATAGATACAAGCACCCAAGCTTTTCAATACCTAGAAACCTTTGAGTTCCCTACACCCAGAAATCTTTAACACATGCCCACGAACCCGAGGCTCCACCCTCACCCAACACTTTACTTAGCCACATCCAAGCCCCACGAGTCCTTACCCTCTAACTTAGACATTGACCGAGCCAAAAACCCTTTACCCATCAGAAAACAAAAAAACCAAAAAAAAAAAAAAAAAACAACACAGTCCTCGCTAATTAGGTAAGAAACCAATAGCACCGAGCTACTTGCAAAGAACAAAGAAATTGTATTAGTTTTAGTTTTACAAAAAAAAAAAAAAGAAAGGAAAACAGAAAACTTCAAACCCTAATCTAGATTGATCAAGGCTATTTTTGGTGAAAGGAAGATTCGATCTAGAAAGATCGCGTTAAAGAGATTCGATCTAGAAAGATCGCGTTAAAGAGAGCTTTCAAATTTTTTTTTCATTTTTCGATCATCGATTACGATTGACAACAACCATCGATGGCGACCACCGGTGACAACCTCAGGTGGAGGCCAGTGGGACGACAAGGTGCTGGATTTCGATGAGGCTAGAGAATTTTTTTTTAAGGCTGAGACTTTTTTTATGAAAGAAAAGAGAAAATGATCTGAAAAAAAAAGTTGGCTTTTATATAAAAAAAACAAAGAAGCAAAACGATGTCGTTTAAAAGGGGAATGATCCACGTGTGCCCATGACCAGACCTGAGATCTGCAACCAACCAGTTGACCTGTTTTCTTCAACAGCCTTGAACCTGTTCAATTAGATCAGACCGAATGGCCAAATTACCAAACTAACTGAACCAATGAAACTAGTGTTAACCAGACCGTTAATTGGTCCGATTCAAGTAAATTTTTTATTATTATTTTTATTATTTTATATATATTATTTATATCATTTTTTACTCCATTATTGCATGTTTAAACTTTTAGAATTTATCATTTTATAATAATACTAATAATAATAAAGAATAAATTTTTTGAAAACTTTTGATTCTTTTTAATTTTGTTTAAGAATAATGACCCAAGTTTTAAATAATACTCATAAAATAAGTATAAATAATCATAAAATAAATTAGTAATAAAAAAATTTTTCCTGCCTAGATGTTGGAGGGAACTTAATCATGTTTTAAATAATGATAATTTCACCTAGATGTTAGAAAATTATTATTATTATAAAAAAAACAAAGACAACATCACTAAATAAATTGGTAATTTTATTAATAATAAGTTATTATAAAAAGAAAAATATATGATATTTTTTTAATTATTTTCAAATTTTATAAAAATTTAACTTGCTTTGAAAGTCTGCCTAAATGTTGAAGATTTTTAAAGATTTTCATGTTTTTTAAAAAAATAAAATAGAATAATAAAAATAATGATAATAATAAAAACCAAAAAACCCTCCGAACCTAAAATCAAAACCCTAAATCCTCCAAACCCTAAAATCAAAACTTCAAACCTAAAATCTTAAGATCGAAACCCCAAACTTCAAACCCTAATATCGAAACCATAAATTTTCCAAACCCTAAAACTAAAACCCTAAACTCCAAACCTTAAAATCAAAACCCTAAACATTGAAACTCCAAAATTGAAACTTTAAAATCAAAACCCCAAACACTTGAAACTTTAAACTTCCAATCCTAGACCTTAAAATCAAAAACCTAAACGCCAAACTCTGAAACTCGAAATTCGAAACCTTAACCTTAAAATCTAAAATCTCAAACCTTAAAATTCAAAACCTTAAAATCCAAAAATCTAAAAACCTATGCAATCTTGAATCATCACTTAAAAAGTCACCAAACCTTAAAACTTCAACCTAGACTTATACTCAAAACTATTCAAAAACTTTAAGAGTACATATGAAAATCTTGAGTGGAGTAATTTGTTCCTGAATGCTGCCTAGACAATGTGGTATTTATGAAACTTTATTCCATTAGGTTTTTCATGCAAGTCCTTAATTCATTTCAACAATGGGATTAATAACTAATGGATGAAAAAGTATATTAGTAAATTAGGATCTTAAATATAAACTGTCGCATCTAAGCTCTGCCTAGATATTGGAAAGTCATGGTAGTTTCATTATACTTAAGAACCCAACTTTAAAATTGTATTTTATCACTTTACATAACATTCATTGGCATACATATGTTATCATGTTTCGTTGGCAATCATTTGCATTTCTCTGTCTTTAATTTTTATTTACTACTTGATGATAAAACATTTTATAAAAAACATTTTTTTAAAATTATGACATTATAAAATAAAACAAAAATAATATTTTGAAAGAAATAATTCTCGCTACTCTACCTAGATGTTGGAGAGTCACTAACAATTATTTTCTATAAAGAGTATTATTTCATTTTAAGGAATATTGTGTTAAATCTAAAGCAAAATGAGTTATTTTTAAATTCTACCTAAATGTCAAAAAATGTTAAGATAATTCATTAACTTAAAGATTTCCTTAAAATTCCTAAATATAAAAATTTAGCAAAATGTTATTTTTTAAAATGAAGGAGATTATTATTAAATTTCAAACCGAAATCATTTCATCCAACACCGAAAATAGTACATAATTAAACGATACCAATTAAAGGGCACTGTGGAGATGCTACTCATTCCTTACACGTAATCGACTTTCGAACCCAATTTAGCTTTTGTAGATTGAAATTTATCTTTTTGATAAACTTGAAACACGCTTTTATAGTTTTATTAAAAAGATAAACTTTTGAGTAACCATTACATCCTAAAATAATTGGTGATGACTCCTTTTATTTTTTTCGATTTTAGAATTATGTACGTTTGACGGTCCCAAAACCATTACAACAATCATAATATTTGTATGTTAAAAAAATGGTGTGTCATTTTGGCCCTGCGTGGCTACCGCGTTTAGTTCGTTCTATCACCCACAGCAGGCAAAATTTTCCTCCTTCCATACAAGTTTGGTAAAAAAAAAAAAAAAAAAAAAAACTTCAAAGTTACTCTCTATTTTAATAAAGTGTATTATGTTTACAAACATTTTCTTTTCTTCAATGTAAATTAGTCACATTTATTGACATGTGGATCTCACATATTTATTCACATGGTGAGATTTTGTGTTAAAAAAAAGAATCAAAACATTCGTGAAGGCAGATTCACTTTTTAATAATTTCTTCTGTTGAATTTTTTTGCTAAACAATACTTGAATGACAACTTAATTTAAATGAAATGTGTAAATCCATTGTCCTAAAGTAAATCTATTGTCCCAAAGAACCGCTTTTAATTGTTTGGATGCAAATTTATTAAAAGATTATAAAAAAAAAAACTTTTCATAAAATTTATTAAATTCAACTTAAATTTATATATTAAATCAATCTGAAAAAAAAAATTGAGCTGAACCGAAAGTCTCTTACAGCTAAAAAACAATTTTAATTTAGTGTATAAAAAGATACTCAACCCAAGACCTATCTAGGGTGGGTAACCTAACTTGCCCCGACGGGTTCCGACCCAACCCGAGCCCATAGGATTGGATTTTTTTTTTAAATCGAGTTTCGGGTCAAGTCGGATAGGATTCGAGTTTTAGATAAATTCGATCCGGTATTATATAAAAATAATTTTTTTAATTAATTTTTTATTTATATATATTTATATAATTAGATATTTAAAATTTATATTTAAAAAAATAATTTTTTATATTTAAAAAATAATATTTTATTAATTTCGAGTCGAGTCGAATCAAATACAATTTATATAATATCAAATTGAATCAAATTCAAGATAAAAAAAATTCACTTTGATCTGACCCGTTGCCAATTTTAGATCTACCATGCAAAGTGAATGTTGACTCCAACTTTGAAACGTTTGTTGGAACCCTCGCTCGTATCCATTAAGCAGCCCCAAGATGTCTTTCGGTTGCATAAAGTCCAATGTCATTCAAATTTCTAGGATAAAATTTTCTAGGGGATCGCCTGGCGGCCGGGTGGATGGCCAGCTCCAATTAGGGACGGCAATCAAGCCCGTCCCCGACGGGTTTCGGCCCGACCCGTCGAATTTTTTTTTGAATTTCGGGTTTCGAGTCGGGGTCGGGTCGGGTTCGGGTATGCCTAAAACCCGACCCTACCCGACCCGACATTATTAAAAAATATTTTTTAATTAATTAATTATTTATTTATTTATATATATTTATATAATGATATTTTTAAATATTTATATTTAAAAAATAATATTTTATATTTTAAAAAATAATATTTTATTAATTTCGAGTCAGATCGGATACGATTTACATAATATCGGATCGGATTCGAATATTTAAAAAATTCAAATCAAATCGATTTCAGATTTAATAAACATAAAATCGAATCAGATTCGAGACGAGTAAAATCCGCCTCGAACTCGACCCGATACCATCCCTAGCTCCGCTTTATTCGTGTGGTTTGTTTATCTCTCTCTGACATGTGCTGATAATCATGTCGAGAGCTAGACAATAATTGAGGCCAGCTACAAATTATTTTCTTGAGGGCGAATATTTGACGTCTTCGACGTTGACATCACAACTAATCAACTAATCTTGGTTTTTTTCTTCTTTGGATATATCTGAAATAGTTTTTCTTCTTTCTTATGAAAAAGAAAAAAAGATCAAAAAGAAAAGAAACCTTTTCTCTTTAGAGAAATTGGGCTTATCTAATGCAATTCTAGGAACTTGGCTTTTTTTTTTTTTGGCCAAATTAAGAACTTAGCATTTTATTAAAATATTTTGTTCGATTATTGAGTTAATTTGATGTTATTAAGTCAACCCTTCTTTGACCTTGCTATAAATTTAATTCTTATTTGGTGTACCAAATCTTGTATTTTATTGTGTCATTGCCGCCTATTATCTGACGAAGCCTTTAAATACAAGATGGTATGCGAAATAATTACAATAGAGACAGTTTTTTTTAATACATGATTGGCGAAATTTTTAAAATTGATAGGTGAGTTCTTGTTTAATGCATTATAAATATATAAATTTTATTTATTATTAATAAATTGAATGATATTATTTTATTAATTAATAAATTATATAATATTATTTTATTAATAAATAAATTTTAAAAATATATATATTAATTTTTTATATATTTATTTTAAAAATTAATATTAAATTACTTATTAAAATAATAATATTATTTGATTTTTTAATAATGCATAAATATAATTTTTAAAAAATACCATGTGCATCTTTGAGTATTATATAATTATTTTTTAATTTTTTTAAAATGCATGTACTTTAAAAAGGTGTTTGACAACTCTTTAACAATGACAGATTTAAAAATTTTTTTATCCACTTATAATATAACAAAAAAAGTAATAGATTTATTAATTTTATCAACAAAAATGATGTTTAGGAAAACCTTTGAGGAGTCCAAGAATATATATATATATATATATATATATTCACTCTTTAAGGGTGTTAAAAAAACTTTTTGAAGCTATCAATGAAATTTTTTTTTTTAATTTATTATTTTTCACCTTTTGAGGATGCCCATGAACACCCTTAAATGTCCATTTGGATCTGCCAATGCTCTTTAATTTTACTAGCGGACAGATGAGATAATTTTCTATGAAGTTATGGCACAAGTGTCATGAATAACCTCAAAACTAAAGTGTTATATAAAAAGCTTATCATCCAATTACTACAGGCATAGGTAATGTATGAGTTACTCCAATTTCGATTTGGTGAAATATTTCAATTTGACTTGTAAACAAAAGAAAAAAAAAAGCAATTAAACTTTTGTTAGTTATGTCATGTTATGACTTATGAGTTTTGTCTGATTTGAGTAATTCAATAGTTGGTTTAAGTCTGTTGCAAACATAACGCCCTTGTGAATTATAATTTTTTCTAGCGAGCTAAACTTGAATGCAATGAGTTTGAGTTCTGAAAATGAGTTTGAGTTTGAAATTTAATTACTCGAGTTTGAGTTTTTCATTAGCTTGAGGTGCATCCTGTTTCAGGAATTACTGAAAAACAGGTAATCCGAACTTCGGAGGTCTAACAAACCAATTCATTTCCTTTTGTCTAAAAAATGGCACATGTTAAGTGCAATGCCAAACGTTTTTTCGGTACATCACCAAACTTGTAAAAAAAAAGAGTTAGATTTTTTTGAAAAAAAAGAAAATCTAGCTTTTTAAACAAAAAATACGTGAATGCACAATAATTGAGTCAAATGTTCAATTGGCTAAGCTCCATTTTGATTTCAAACGAAAGACCATAAGCAACGTGGTTTGCTTGGTTGCTTGATAAATTTCATCTTTTTTAATTTTTTTTGGTGAATATGACTTCTCATTTTCAATAATTACTACTTTGGCTTTTCTTTAAGGATGTGCCAAATTTTCAAAATTCACATGCTACGACTGTCGGCTATATTCAACTATCTAACTCGTGAAGGCATATTCAATAGGCAACCTAGTTAGTTTGAGTCTACTCCCAATAACTTGTTTTTCTCTTTCTTTTTCTGATACACATAAGATAGTCGAATTGAAACATTTTAATTTTTGAGGCAATGACTACTAATAAATGCTCTTAAGATATTCGTTAACAAATTTTATTTAATATTTGTCCAATTAAAACAAAATTTAAAGTCAATGACTTTAATTAGAGCACCATGGGAAGGTTTGTATTGGAAACTGACCGATCAAGCTATGAATAACGTCGAGCAATGGCAAATTCAATAAATATGATCATTGATACATACACATATATATATATATATAATCTTTTGCAGGCCAATAAGTAAAGACCCCAGATTGAACAGAGATGATGAAGTTCATATAAAAGGAACCAAGTGCTTCAAAGAAAACTAATTACGCAAACAGTAGCCCAAATGGCCTTTCACCTTCCACATGAACGGGTGTAAGTCCCACAATTTTGTTGCACGTTGGGGCGGTTTGGGTCCGGAAGGCAGCTGTCATACGGCTGGTTTCTCCCACAATTTGCTGCTGGTTGACCAGCATTGCCTGTGTTCCCAGTCACAGTTCCACCGCTTTGAAGGATTCTACTGCTATGAGAATCCATCAGGTACTCCAACTCGTCATCGTCGGCAATGATTGAGGTGCTGCTGTTGGTTTCCATTGACATAGCTCTACAAGGATTCATTGAATTGTAGAATATAAGCACTAAAATTGCAAGAGAAAGACATTTTTTCTTCATTTGGGCTTCCATATTTTTTCTACTCTCTTCTCTCTCAAATGCCAATCAATGACACAGCTCAAACAGGTTCATTTAAAGTCATGGAATCTTTATAGGTTGGAATAAGGATAACCCATATGAATTGACGTTTCAATGGAAATATATAAAAGTCAATAACGTAATGCTTTGCCAGAGCCAGACTATTCCATCCAATTGATCACTAGTTGCCGGTATTACTTACCTCTCAAAGAAGGTGGAGTGTTACATCCACAATTTTTATAAGCCACACTACACATATTCTACATATCTCACTCCACATATTCAACATTGTTAATTGTATGTTGTAGACATTAGCCCAACGAATTTGGAAACGAAATAAAAAATAACAGAATCGTCACCAATCTTTTTTGATTATGTACGATTGGTCACATATTAAAACATATCTTTTTAATGAAATCTTAAAATTAATTAAAATTTATTAAAAAGATAATTTTAGGGTCTGCGCAACTGTCTGAGTTCGGGAGTCGGTTACGTGTGGGGAAGGATTAGCACCCCCACAGCACCTGTTAAAAAAAACGGTACCAATTAACTACATGTTATCCTTCAATTTTGATAAAAATAGTCTTATTTTTTGTATTTGAAGATTAATTTCCTTGGTTTTTTTTTATTTATTAAAAAAATTTATTCTCGAGAAAAATAAATTAAAACTTTTTTATTGAAATAATTCTTAAAATGTTTCAGTATGTTGATAACATTAGAAGAACTCTTTCTTATCTAGAGATTTCTTAAAACATCTCTATTCGGAATACTTTTAGAATCTCATCTTTGGAGGTCCAAATTTACTTTTCGTAAAAAATTTATGTCATGTATGCAATGCAAATAATAACATGTTGATGCACACATTTTATTCTTTTTCAAAAATTTTATTAATTGTTTTATTAATTTTTTAATTTTAATTGAAATTTTGAAGAAAAAGAAATTTAATTATATTGAAGATTTTCTATAAATATTCCAATACGCTAGTAATATTTTACAAAAAATCTTCTCACCTAGAGATTTCTTAAAGCATCTCTACTCGGAATACTTTTAGAATCTCATCATTGGATTAAATTTCTTTTTTTCTTATTTTTATTACTTATATTTTTAATATATTAATCAATTTTTATTTATTACTTAAAAAAAAATTTTACTGTATTGAAAATTTTTTTATAAATACTCTAATACACTGGTAGTATTTTAAAAAAATCTTCTCACCCAGAGATTTCTCAGGCATCACTACTCGGAATACCTTTGAATCTCATCATCAGATAAAAATTTCCTTTTCCTACATTTTTTATTAGTTTAGTATTATTATTAAATTTATTTTTATATTATTGTTTTTAAAGTTTATTTTAAAATTAACAAAATTATAAACGAATTTAACCACATATTTCATCATTTAATCTAACAAACATAAATATTTTAATATGCATAAATATTAATGAAAAATATATAAAAAATAAGAAAAATTCAAAAAAAAAATTTTTTTTTACCTGAACCGAACCGGTCAACGCGCGGTTCGGTTCGACGGTTCAGTCCGACGATTCGGCTCGGTTTGAGTGGTTAAACGGTTCAGTACCGGTTCGATTCAATCATGGCGGTTTGATTCCGGTTCAGTCAGACCGGTCAGAGGGCTGATAAAGGAAGCGAGTTGCGGGTCGGGTGCATGGACCCCGGATCGGGTCGCGGGTTGACGCGCGGATCCTAATTGCTTAAAACGACGTCGTTTTGGGTCTTTAATGAAACGACGTCGTTTTGGTTCTGAGTGTTTATATAAAAGGTTCAAAAAAAAAATTTTCACTCATTCTTTCCTTCTTCCGAAAAAAAAAACCCTTCTTCCTCTATTTTTTTTCAGGCAACCTGGGGCCGTTGGCCGTCCGTCGTGACAGCCGCCATGGTCCTCGTCGGCGACGAACTCCAGCAACCGTCAACGGTGCCGAAAAATTTTAAAAAAATTCTCACGAACTCCTCTCGACCTCCTGAACACAGATCTGACCTCTTTTTCTCCAAAAAGAATCCCCACTTCCCTAGATCTGCTCTCAAAGTTTCGGTGGAAAAAAACATTTTTTTTTGTTTGTGTGTTTTCTAGTTTGTTTTTGTTGGGTGTCTTTGTAGGTGTAGTTTGGTGCTGGGTTCCCCATTCCAGGGGACTATTTTTGCTCTTTTTTTTTATTTTTCTGCAAAAAAAATTTTCAACTGAATCTTCCTTTTTTTTTTTTCGTTTTTTGCTTCGGTTCTCCCTCCCGTTTGCAGATAACAAGATCTATTTATAGAGCTTGTTGGGATTCGAATCTCAGATCTTCTGAGATTCGAATCCCATTTTTTAACTGAAAACTCACGTATGCCGTTCGTAATTAGTGGCTTGTCGGTCGGTCGTTGGTAGCTAGTGGTGGTGATTTTGACTTTAGGGATTGTGTATTTAATGCACTAGATTTGAATCGGATAAAGATGAAGAAGAAGTGAAAAGGAAGAAGGAAAGAAAGAAGAAGAAAATAGAAGAAGACAAACGCAGAAAACAGGAAGAAAGAGAGAAAAAAATTAAATAAATAATAATAATAATAATAATAATAATAATAATAATAATAAATGGTGTTTACAATTTACATATATTTTTACATCATAATTTAAACTTCTAATCTAAAACCAAGTAATCATAATTAGACAGATTTAATTTGAATATAAATCACAAAAAATTCAAGATTTAATAGATGTAAGATAATATCACTCAACATGCCCTATCTTGTATAGATTCCAAATAGAAAACTTATCACATTACAAATTCAAAAATTGTTACATGTAAAATAATGGAATAAATCATATTCTATATCATATTAAGAATCCCATATAAAATTAATTAATATGTGGATTATGGAGAAGCTTAACTTAATATAAAACAGTAAGAAATCCAAATTTTAATAAATATGAAATAATACTACTTAATGTGTAGGCCAATGAAAAAATAGAGTAAAGTTAAAGAATTGAAAAGGTTGAATAATGTTGGTTTAACTTCTCCAATTTACAAATTTTTAGTGCTATCTACAGATTGTGTATATATAACAAATTGTTCCATAATCTAAAGAATATAGTGAGGATGGACCAAAAGAAAAATGTACTTTATGTGGTCGGCATGTTGACAAAATGTTGGATTATTAAATTTAATTATCAAAATTTAATTTTTGACCACTTCAAATAAGGAAAAAGAAAAGTTATACATACTAGAATATATGAACTTTGAGAGCATGGTGAGTTTTAAATTGTTAAGGAGAAACGATATCAATAATTGAAGCTCACACATCAGAGAAATATTAATTAATTAATTAGAGGTGTACAAGTGGCCAAGTCGGCAGGCAACCTGTCTACTCCCATAAACCCCACCTATTTCTCTAATATCTATGCTACATATAAAATTTTTTATTAAGTTGGTTTCGCACTAATTCAATTGAGGAAAATTCATAAAAATCATATTATAAAATCAATAATATATGTTAACAAGATCGTATTAATTTTATTTTTTTTTGAGAAAACGAGTGAAAAAACTACTTTTGCCTTTTTTTTTCATTTTAAAAATCAGTATGTGTTATTCTATATTTAACTTCTCTCTTTTACATTTCAAGATATATAATTATGTAATCTTTTTGTTATTATTTTACTAATATTTATCTTAATTATCAAAATTTTTTTTTTGTATATTTCACTCACATAACGGATGTGCATAACACTAATTCTATTAATATAAAGTTTTAATATTAATTTTCAATTAAGACCCAACTAAGGCTTAAATCGGTTGCCATTTCTCAGCCAACTAAGCCCTCTTTGGATTTTTCTTTTTTTTATAAATAAAATCATAAAATCAATTAAAAATTTAAAAAATCTCCAAAAATTACTAAAACAATTATAAAATTAGACATAATAATTTCAAGCATGACACGTGTACGATACGAAAACAACATGAAAAAATCATATATATGTTTTAAAAAAACATATTTCATGTTTATTCATATTGATACGATTTTTGATACGACACAATTCGTGTCTTATAAGTATAGACACGTCCAAGCACGTGACATAACACGAATAATACGTTTAATTTAATCTTATCATATGAATATATGTTTAACATATTTTTTATATTTATTTTAATTTAATATAAACATATAACGATTATTTTAATTTTTAATCTTTTAATTATGATACTTAATTAGCTATTTAATATCATATAAAAATTATAAATATTTAATTATGATATTCATTTAATAATTATTATAAAATTATTTTTATATTAATAATATAAATAGAATATAAATATTAATATTAATATTAGTCTTATACAATATTATTTTATTCTTTAATCTATAATAATTTATCATTTTGAATTTGATAGTAAAAATTAATATAGTTATATAATATATATTAAAATTTAAATATATCTATTAAATACATATTAAATGATAATACCTTTTTTTATTTTTTTAAATGTAAGTACTTTTTTTATTATTAACACTACATGAGTTTAGGTTTTTAGTGATTTTTTTTAAGGTTTAATAGTGTTTATAAACGTCACTAAAATATTTATAACATTTGTCAAAAACGTCACTAAAAGCGTCACCCATAGACACGTCAGGAAAAATAACGATATTTTATATGAAATGTCACTAATTTAGCGATATTTGTAAGTACAATCACCGTTAATTTAGTGGTGTTTGTATCAAATAAACACTACTAATTTAAAGGCATTTTATCATAAAACGTCGCTAAATTAAGGATGTTTGTATATACAAATATGTATATACAAATGCCACTAATTTAGCGGCATTTGTATATAAAAACATCGTTAATTTAATGGCATTTGCACAAAAAACTATCACTAATTTAGTGACATTTTATGTTACAAACGCCCTTAAATTTAATGGCGTTTTATGCCACAAACGTCATTGAATTTAGCGACATTTTTTAACACAAATGCCGTGAAATTAAAAAATTTATTTTTTTTATACTTATTATTATCATTAAATAAAAATGTTAAAAGAAATAAAAACGAACTTAATTTCATAAACTGAATATTATAAATACATAATTTGTTTAAATATACATGTAATACAAAGTTTAATAATAAATGCAATAACATTTAAATTATTTTAGTATATTAACTAAAAAATTTAAAATGTATGAAATTAATGACTACATAGATATGAAATACTGCTATTTAATGAAAGATTTTTTTCACCTTGGTTACTAGCATGCTCAAGAACCTACTGAATAATATCATACAAGTTTTAACACTTAAATAATAAGCTATTTTTTATATTAAAAAATATAAATAGTTACTAAATATAATACCTGAGTTGGTGGACCACCTAGATTAGTTCTTAAAAATTGTTGTTATACAAAATTCATAAGAATATCGAATCGATCATGTAACTACTGAAATTTTGCATGCTCTTGGTCCATTCTAGCATGTTTTTCTTCAATTTTAGCATACTCATGTTCTCTTTATGCTTTCATTTGCTAGAAACATTGTTGCATAGTTTGCAATTCCTCTTTCAATATGAAAATGTTTCATGAAGACTGACTGCTGAGAATGTAAATTACTGAGAGCTACGTCCATAGTAGGTAGATGGTGTTAGACCCAATCCAAGGCCTCGGGCCCATCCATGTTTTTCTTCTCTAGCAACTTCTATGAAAATTTGATTTTTCATTTCTTGCATGTTGACAGAATCATCATATACTACTTCAATCTCAGCAGCCATTTTTTCTTTCGCTTTCTCTTGTAAATTAATCAGATAAAACTATTAAGTTTAATGATTAATTCATAATATGTTTAAAATAGTAAATATTTACTTTCTATATAAAACATATGTAACAAATTATCACAATTTCTTGTGTTTTGACATTCACGTAAGATCCATCTTGTTTTTTATGTGTTAATCGAAAAAGTTTCACACGTTCAATTTTTTCACCCCTTACAATATCTTATATAAAAACATATGTTATTGTTAAAAACATATCAACCGTAACTTATTCATGCATATCAAACCTGTAAATCAAGTCCAAAAATTTACATAAGTTTAATATCATGTATTTAATCTATCTAAATTATTAAAATAGAAATATAATTGTAATGGAATGTTTTTGCCTTTTAACAATACAAAAGTCTTAAACAAACGTAAATAATAAAAGCACTTGGGCCTTTCACACATATCAATCATAGAAACCAAGTTCAATCATTCGAAAAAGTTGAATATCATATATTGAAGCCATCCAAACTGTTAAAATAGATTAATAAAAACAAATTTGTACTTTAGCCTTTTAAAGGCAAAAATAGTCTTAAATAGACGTAAACGATAACTTTTTCATACATATCAACCGTAGAAATCAAGTTCAATCATTTGAACAAACTCAATATCATGTATTGAAACTATCCAACTGTTAAAACATAACAATAATATCAAATTGTATTTTACCTTTTTACAGTATAAATGTCTTAAACAAATATAAACATTAGCTTTTTCACACATATCAACTGTGGAAGCTAAGTTCAATTATTCCAACAAGTTTAATATCATGTATTGAAGCTATGCAAATTGTTAAAATATAATAATAACAATAAATTTGCATGTTTGCTTCTTAATAGCACAAAAAGTCTTAAACAGATGTAAACGATAACTTTTTCACATATATCAACTGTGAAAACCAAATTTAAACATTCAGACAAGTTTAATATCATGTATTGGAGCTATCCAGACTATTAAAATAAAACAATTTGTCCAAATTTGTATTTTTACCTATTAACGGCACAAAATATCCTAAATAGATGTAAACAACAACTTTTTCATACATATCAACCCTGGAAACTAAGGTCAATAATTTGGATAAGTTTAATATCATGTATTGAAACTATTAAAACTATTAAAACAAAACAATAACTATAAATTTGCATTGTTACCTTGTAACGGCACAAAAAGTTGTAAACAAACATATTGCAAATTACGACACATATTCAATAATGGAAACCAAGTTCATTCATTTAGAAAAGTTTAATATCATAAACTTACCATTTTTTTTTTGCTTTCTCGCAAAACTTTTTGATCCACTTATGTGGCTATGTTTATGTTGCTTTTTGCTACCAATCCCAATTTATTCTCTTTCCTGTCATAAAAAATAATTACGTATATAGTAAAAATACAAATATTACCAACTTAAATCATAACAAACCTTTATGATTAAAACTGATATTAAAAGTTATAAATTAGTACCTCTCATTTTTTTTAGAACCAAAATCTAAATAATTGTTCATATTGCCACCTAATCACGTTAAAGGATACATTTTTCAATGTGGCCTCTATAGTAGTATTTCGATCAAAATACTTTTTCTTCAAATTATACTTATAGTCTTTCCATTTCCTTCCCAATAACTTAAGTACAAATGAAGTTGGTAATTCAAGTACAAATCTTGATTGTAATAATACAAAAAGTAAAATTTTAATCAATAAATCAAATTTAAAATAATTAATTTTGTTTACATGTAATTAATTATACTAATACCTTAATAAAGTTTAAAGCATCAGCCTTAACTTCAGTTGGAACTTTACGCCATGTTTCATAATGAATAGGCAATTTTATTCCATTACAAGCAATTAAGCCTAGAAATCCAACTAATTGTTGAGACTTTTCACCAATTAGTTGCTTATCAGAGTTTGCAGATACTACAATACGCTCGTTTGGAGGTAGTGTAAATAATTCTTTTAAAGTTGTTCGGCCCCTGATCCTCTGTTGACCATTGTTATCAACTGCAAAAAAGTTATATTCAATTTATAAATTACCATTACTTTAATCATTATAATCAAAATCTAATTATGGCGATTATGATACCTGCATTCAAATTAAATGCAGAATCGATTGACGGGATACTATCTAAACCTATACTTCTCATATTATCGATCCAATATCAGTTGAAGGGTTAGAAGTGACTGAGTTAGAATCAACAGTAAGTATATTCCCCTCCAAAGGATTTAATCCATAGCCAAGAACAATTGGTGTGGCAAATGATTCTAAACTAATATCTCTTATATGTATTTCTTTCAGTCTACTCCTCCGCATTATAGCTTAGCTACATTATAATAGTGAATATATAAAAAAACATATGTAAAGAACATATATAAAGACATTGAAAAGTTAAGAAATCATAACCAACAATTTATAAAGAGCATATTAGTTTAATTAAATTAAAATATAATGCATGACTTATGATACAATAATTGAAATAAAAGCGAATGTGACATAAATTACATACAAGCATTTATTACATTATGTTTTAAACATTCAAATTACAAAATATGGATGATCCATCATGGTTCATAAATTTCTTTATTAACATATTCGTAGACCTACTGAGCAGAGGTACTGAAGATATTTTCATTCAAGTTTTGTTCAGCAAAAGGAAAACATTTAATTTCATGTTCAACATCATTTTTGGTATTTGACTCCACATCAAATAAGTCTCTATGTGTGTTTTAAAGAACAATAAACCAACCAAATTCTTTGGGATCTTCAAAATAAAAAACTTATTTAACTTGAGAGAAAAATATAAAGTTCATCGATGAGTTATTGTTTAGTGAGAATTAATCAAGAAAAATCCACAATTGTAAATCTCAATTGATCTTTTTTAATACCCCTTGCACTATTCATACTAATCCAATCACACTAAAATAAGATAACTTTTCACGTGCCATAATAATCCAACTCAATAATGTCATTAATCATGACATAATAGTCAATATTTCCCTCTAAAAGGTTTGTGTCCCTAACACTAGCATAGCTAGTAGTTGATGAAGTAACAACAACTCTTGAATTTTTTATACTTCTAAATATTTCACGGGATTGGGTGTGAAATCTAAATCCATTGATGATGAAACCTTTGTATCATTTCACAATCCAATTCAGCTCTTATGAAAGGCACTTCACCTCTTCAGTAACAAGCTTTCCACTCCAAACCTATAATAGTGGAATAAATATATATGTTATTAATTTTATTTATACCCTAAGCATTCTATTACATTTCTCATAATGGAAAGATGACATTACTTGTAATTGCTTCTAACCATTCATGAAAGTTTTCGATGAACAACTTATCAAACTCGAGGGTTTGATCGTCAATAATGTGCATAAGCTCTCAAATTCTTTCTATACTCACTACAAAACATCATGATAAAGTATTAACAATATGAAAAATACAATAATCTATGCTTAATGGAATGAATAATTTTCTTACAAGAAAACTTACGTGCGAAACAATTCAATTGAGTCATGATGAAAAAGCACATATTGATGTGCTTGTGCCTAAGATTTATCATCTAACTTTGCCATTTCAGCTTTGCCTATTAGTTGTCCAAAACTTTCAAAAAGATAATTGTAGGTAAAGTCAGTATACTGCATATTAACATTTCTCAATGGTTTATTAAATCTCATTTCAACATCTTCCAAATAATGAGAACAAAATGTCATACATTCTTCTTCTAAATATTCTTCAACAATAGAAACTTTCGGATAGCGTTTATTGCAACAATAAGACTTTAACTTCCCAAAAACCTAAGGCATAAAACATTTATCATATACATTTTTAACTAGAGTGATATGATCAACACTAACAACCTAATCAAGCTATTAACAAATAATCCCTTTTAATAAGATACATCTATTGATAATAAACTGATCCATCGACTTTTGCTTCATATAGAAGGTGAATAACCAAATGCATCATAATAGTAAAAAAGTTTGGAGAAAAAATCTTCTCTAAATGGCATAAAATAATCGTGGCTCGATCTTGAAGTTTGTCAAGCTCTTCCATATTCAAAACTTTCTTAAAAGAGCTTTAAATATGTTACTCAATTCAATTATTACTAAAGTGTCTTGCTTTGACATTGATGAATGTAAAGAAAAGGGAAGTAAGTCTTGCGTCATAATGTGATAATCATTTGACTTCAATAAAGAAAGTTTTTGCTCCTTCAAATTTACACATCTTGATATATTTAACGCATAGCCATCCAAAACTTTCACATTTTTCAAAACCTTGCAAAACACATATTTCTCAGCTTTAGAAATCCCAAAATAGTCAGGAGGCAATTGATATTTTCCATTAGGAAACAACTTCGAATTAAGGTCAAAATGAATTCACATATCAACTAGGTCAAGCTAACTCTTTAATTCATCATTTGATCTCTTATTCACATTGAGAATTATCTTGATAAAATTTTTGCAAGCATTTTTCTCTATGTGCATCACATCAAGGTTATGACATAATAAATTATGTTTCTAATAAGGTAACTCAAAAAATATACTTCTTTTTTTCACAACTCAGACTCATTGGGGTTATCTTTTTCATCTTTTTTCTTATTACTTTGAATATCACGATCACTAACTTAAGTATCATTATCACCAATTTGAGTAATAGGAGGCCAGACACCTTCAAAGATCTTTCTCACTATTTTTCTTGATTGAGTCATTTCTTCATATGTGAAATTGATATCTTTTAACTTTGACAAGATATTAGACCCACTAATTGGTAAAGACAATTTCTTTAACTCTTCAGTTTCATAAAAGAGATATTTTTGGAATCTAAATCTATAATTATCATCTAACCATCGATGATGTCTCATATAACTTAACTTCCTACCATTATGTAACTACTTGAAACATGTTTGTGCAGCACAACATGGACAAGCATAATGACTTTTTATGCTCCAATCAAATAAATTCGCATAAGCAAAAAAATCATTGATAGTCCATAATAAAGCAGCACACATATTAAAGTTTTCATTTTGTGATGCATCATAGGTCTCAACTTCTTCTTATAATTGCTTTAACTCTTTAATAAGAGGTTCTAAGTAGATGTCTATATCATTATCCGAACTCTTTTTCCTAAAAATTATCATAGACAAGATAAATGATTATTGCTTCATGACAATCCATGGTGACAAATTGTACGGAATTAATACAACTGGTCAAGTACTATAAGAAGTATTCATCATTTTGAATGAGTTGAATCCATCAGCTACTAGTTCAAGCATAACATTTTAAAGATCAGAAACAAAGTTTGGATACCTAAAATAAAATGATTTTCATGCCAAAGAATTTGCAGGATGCTTCAATGATCCATCATCCGTCTACTTGTCATGATGCCACCTCATAGAATCTGTAATTTTAGAAAACATGAATAGTTATTGTAGTCTTGGTATTAATAAAAAATATCGTAAAACCTTTACGGGTTTTTTTTTTACATTGACTTCATCATAATCCTCATTCAACTTTTCATCAAAATTTTTTTCACCCAACGAGAATTACCACACAAATGACAAGATTGTTGATTTTTTCTATCACCCCAATACAAGATGCAATCATTGGGACAACTATGAATTTTCTCATATCCAAGACCTAAATCCTTAATCATCTTCTTTGAATCATTACAAGATTCAAAAATTTTTGTAAAAAGAAATATTTCTTTCATAAACTCTAATAATAAAGTCAAAAAGTTTCTCGTCCATCCACATAAACATTTTAAGTGAAAAGGATGCACACAAAAAGATAACCTTGAATACTTAGATTCCTCATAAAGTTTTTCATTCATATCCTCAAGCAACCTATAAAACTTTGATGCTTCTCCACTAAGTTATTGGTCACCTACACTTATCCCATGCTCACCAAATTCATTTATTTTAACATCTGACTCATTAAATCTATCATTTTGGAGAGATGGATGATGGAAATGTTAGTTATGAATATTAAAAGCATCTCGCAACATGCCTTCAATGTCATCTTGTCTAATTGGATCATGTTGGTGTTGGGGAGCCTTTGAGGTTGAAAGAATTCTAGGCGAAAACCTTGACGGTACAGATTCTTCATGAAAATATCAATTAATACATCTTGCAACAATTCTAATACAAATTAAATTTTCCAAAATAACTTCACACAATTGCCATTTAATATTAGCACACTTCAAACATGGGCATAATATCATATTATCTTCACCTGTATTCTCAAATGCAAAATTAAGAAAATTTTTCACTCTATCTTGGTACTCTTGACTTAATCTTAACTTTTGCATCCAACTCTTATCCATTTAGCACTTGCTACATCATCAGACCAAAATTATATAAATAAATTATATGAAGATGAACATGTCAAATACTTTATTATACTATGTATTCAACCAAAAATAATTACAAGACCAGTACTTAAAGAAGATCAGAACGACAAAGTAGTTATACACATTATGATAATATCAGTCGAAGGATCTCCCTATAATACTTGATCGATTTCTCAGTTTCTTCAACCACAGGTATGAAGCACCATAAGAAGTTACCTCGATAACTTTATTCAGCTTATCCTTGACCATTTGTAATAGATGGTAAAGGTCATCATCCCATTTATAAAATTTTAACTCTTTGTTGTCAAGTATTTTTCAGCTAACTGATATAATGGATTCCAAATTGGTATTTGAGGAAGATGAGTTTTGGAAAAAAATTGTATACAAAAAATTATAACGAAAATTACAAAAGCTGAAAGAATAGTAGAATGAAGTAAATGCTAGAGTAAATAACAAAAGAATAGTAAAAATAGGGATCCAAAAGACAAAACTCGAAATAATAAAAGCTTAAGGAAAAGGAAAGTAAATTATAATTGGTATAAAAAGAGAAATAGTAGATTCATTAAGCTGAAGCATGAAGTTGGGGATTCGATACGCTAAGTGGGGGACAATTTTAGTGGAGTTTGTAAGACAAACGCCCATAAATCTTACAAATAGAGGTGCTTTTGAGAAAAAAAATGCCACTAACTTTTAATGTTTTAAGTTGGAGGAACTTTTAAAAAATTACATTTAACATTATTTAAAATTACAAAATAATTTGAGGGGCGTATGATTCCAATTTCTATAAGGAACAAAGCGTTCAATTAATAATCCTCTTTTGAAGGAATTATTGAAGATATTTTTTGTAGAAAACGCCTTCAATAATCACTCCAATTTTTTATCAGAAGATTATTGAAGGCATATTTTGAATAAAATACCTTTAATAATTCTCTTCAATTTTGTAAAAAAAATTATTGAAGGTATTTTTTTGTAGAAAACGTCTTCAATAATCCACTGAAAAATTTTAAAAAAATTTATTGAAGGCATTTTTTTTATAGAAAATGCCTTCAATAATCAACTAAAAATTTTTATAAGAAATTATTAAAGGCATTTTTTTTTGTAGAAAACACCTTCAATAATCCATTGAAAATTTTTATAAGAAATTATTGAAGGCATTTTTAGCCGAAAATACCTTCAATAATCCATTGAAAAATTTTAAAGGAACTTATTGAAGGTGTTTTTCTATAAAAAAATGTTTTCAATAATGATTATTGAATGCATTTTTAGTAAAAACACCTTCAATAATCAACTAAAAATTTTTAAAGTAATTTATTGAAAGTGTTTTTCTGGTAGAAAACACATTCGATAATCTCATCCAATATTTTATTAGGGTATTATTGAAGGCATTTTTTTTGCATAAAATGCCTTGAATAATCCCATCTAATTTTTTATCAGGGTATTATTGAAGGCATTTTTAATCAAAAATGCTTTCAATTATCCATTGAAAAGTTTTAAACGAACTTATTGAAGGCATTTTTTAGCAAGAAACGCCTTCAATAATAATTATCAAAACCATTTTTAGTTAAAAATATTTCAATAATCCAATGAAAATTTTGAAAGGAAATTATTAAATGTGTTTTTCATAAAAAAAATACCTTCAATAATCTGCTTTAAAAATTTTGAGATGATTATTGAATGTGTTTTTAGTAAAAAATACCTTCAATAATCCCCTGATAAAAAATTAAATGAGATTATTGAAGGTGTTTTTATTTATAAAATGCCTTCACTAATCATTTTTTATATTCATTCATGTCTTGAACTTTGGAATCTCAAACTACTATTATAAAGAATGATTAAAAGCTGCATTAATATTGCAACCAAACCAAAACCCAAAAAGAATATTAGTTTTCTTTTAGGTTTCTTTATCTCTCTCGTCATCACTGACCTTCAAAAACTCAACAACTCAATTTCGCACACATCTATGTTTACCAGTATGTCTTTTTTTTGGTTATTTATATTCTTTGATATAGGTATTTTATTTTCATTCCTTACTATATATATTTTTTTCATTTCACCATCACCTGAGTGTAAAAAGCCCCTTTCATTGCATGTTTTCTATTTCTGTGTAGTTTGATTTAAATATTGTGATTTGCTGAATGGTATTGTGAAATTTATATGTATTTTTTTACTCATTATTTGTTTTGCATGGAACTTTTATTTAAGGTTGGAATCAAAGTATGGCTTGTACTCTTAAAATATTATGGGTTTAAGGATGATTTATGTATATTGGTATAGTAATTGTAGTATGATATTGGTTATACTTTATTACGTATTATGTGAAATTTAGATAGACAGTTTGGTGTATTTCGTATAATTTTAATCAAAATCACATGTATTATAGAATCTGAACAACATACTTCTCATACTACTTAATATAAAGAAAACACACATGTAGGCCAAAAAAAAAAAGAGGACAAAATAAACAAAATGAAGTGACTGAAATGAAAATTCACGTCCACTTCAATCAAAATGGGCAACCTGTGTCTGATGGAGCTGTCAAGTTGGTTACTCATATTGGAACAGTCATCCATCGTAGCATTTCAATTACATACCCTATTTGGCAATGAGTTCCTAATAATCTAAAGGAGTGTGTTCATACTAATTGTGTTAAATGTTTTAGGAATGGTATGACATCCCAAATGAATGTAAAAAACTTGTGTTACAATTGACTGGAAAAGCATTCAAAGATTTTAAAAGCAGATTGACAACCCAATATATTTTATGGCTCGTTGATCATGGTGATGCATTGGTTGTTCCACCTACGCCATATGCAGATGTTAGAAGTTATGATGATTGGATGACTTTTGTTTGAGATCGACTATCAAAAAATTTCTCGGTACGCATACCCAATACAAAAAATTGTTTATAAGATTTGATGTAATATATTCTATATCTTAATATGTGATTTATGTAATTTTTTTCTAGAAAATCAAAGAAAAATCAAAGAACGTTCAAGCCAAACAAGTATATCACCATCGAACATCGAGAAATGGTTATGCAAATGTCAAGTATGACCTCATAAGTATTCACACACTTATTTTATACTCATAAATGAATATTTATGAACATTCATTTAATAGATTCTGATTTTTATATTGCGATAATTTATTAGGAATCAACTAGTTTTGACATCAAAGTTTTCAGATGGGATGTGTGGAAACAAGGACATTTACGAAATGATGGATCATTCACAGATGAAGCAACCAAACAAATGGCTAAAAAAATTGTATGTATAACTGCTCATTATATCATATATGATTGGCTTTGTGCTTGTATGGATGACTGTATACTAGCTTGTACATATTTGTTATTATGGCTATCCTATTATTGTCTTTCAGGATGATTATGCTAGTAAAGTTAAATTCGGTGAACTGGCAACCTAGTATGATAAAGATCCATTGTCTTTGGCATTAGGTGCCAAAGAGAGACATCATCACATTCGTGGCATTGGTAAATTTGTGTTGCCATCAAAGTTTTTCAGTAATCAACAAAAAATGCCTCAAATGATGAATGCATAATATGAAGCAATAATTAAGCAACAATAGCAAAGACTTGATGAGCAAAAGCAATATCTGAATGACCAACAGCAACGGCTTGTTGCTTTGGAGGTAATATTGGCAGTAATGCAACCTAGTATGCTTGTAGGTCAGTCGGATAGCATCATCCACCTAGGACAAGCTTTCGTTGTAAGTTAAGTAGTAAACCTAACCCCCGGTACCAGTCATAAGTATGATTTTGTTTATTCACTTAATATTTATTTCTTTTTTATATTTATTGATTTCCTATTAATACTTATATTTCATTATATATTATAGTAGCATGTTAGGACTCAGAGTATGAGCCATGTTCGGGCTACCATTGATAAGTTATCTAATTATTTACTTGATCATTTATCTAGAGGAAATTGGATTACAGTTGAGTCCCAAGATAGGTTATTTGATTAACCATCATTTTCTTACATTGATGAGGAAGAGGTTCAGAAATTTTGTAACTTGGATGAAATATCAGCCGAAATATCAGCTAGTGATATTGTTGCTTATATGAGGTTAGCTTATAAATTTAAATATGAAAATTCAATATTTATTAATCTATATTACGATGTACTACTAACTAATATTGTTGATTATTACTGTGTAACTTTCTATATAGAGAGATAAAGACAAGAGAATTGACCCATCGATTCAGATTCGTTGACCCTAATATCATTAGTGAGTAGTGTGGCATAGTCATTTTTCGTGCTCGTTATGTGATTGAATACATGAAAAAATAAGCTAATTATTATTTGCTCCCATATAATGCTGTATAAGCTATATTTATACAAATAATTATTCCAACCTTAACCAAATCTGAGATGATGCCTAATCTGAGTATTTCATTCTTATTATTTTGCAGTCATCATTGACATCTTATTGTGATTGAAGGCAATTCCTTAACACCATACTTATTTAATTCGGCTCAACCAATGGCGATGCCTAACCCTGATATTACAAATTTTATAAAGAGGTATTACATGTTATTATATTATCTTCTGTTTCTTTATAATTACTTTTATTTTTTTATTAACTAATTTTTTCTTTTCAATTTAGGGTATTGTTTGCAGTTGGTAATAAAAGCAAAAATAAATGAGTGTCATTATTGGTAAATGTGAAATTTATTCTTTTATACTGAATTTGTTTAGATACATATTTTCTGAACCCACTAAATTTATTTTTCAGGTTTTTCGTCAATCGAGATATACTAAATGTGGATATTATGTTTTTCGTTTTATGAGGGAGATATTGTTATATGATTTTATGACCACACCATTCAAGATTAGTATTAATTTCATAAAATCGTTATATCTTTTAAAAAAAAGCTAAATTATGTTCTCGATTATTAACATTTACTTGTGATTTTTTTAATGAGAGACTAAAAGAAGCTTCACAATAGACGAACTTGATGAAGTCCGTAAAGAGTGGTGTGAATATGTATTATCATTTGCTAAACCTTAAGCTTGGATATTGTTAGTTGGGTGTAAATATATGCATTTCATTTGTTATAATATTTTTGTAACATGCCATATTGAATGGATAATTTAAGTTTGTAGATTAGGGTATTGGTTTAATATTATTGGCTTATATTTGTTTTCTATCAATTGGTTACAACTTTTATTAATACACATATATTGTGTACACATATATTTGAAAAAAGTATATTTATATGGCAACATTATCAGTTTTAAATTTGAATGTGTGGTCAATTTATTGAAATATTACATTGTTCGTAATGTAAATTTCAAAATATAATTCGTAATATCACATATATAAACCAAATATTTTCTGAATATAAACCTACAACTGACTTCCCTTCCCACTATTTTCTAGACAAAAACGCATTCATTTATCCCTTACTAAAAATCGAATAAGGGTATTGAAAGTGTTTTTGACTAAAATCGCATTCAATAATGTCCTCCCATTATTTTGTGAGGGGTTATTGAATGCATTTTTGCCTAAAAAATACCTTGAATAATCTTTTATAAAAAATTAAATGACGTTATTCAAGTCATTTTTTGCTAGAAACGCCTTCAATAATTACCTCCATTTTTATGAGAGGATTATTCAAGGCATCGTCTGTCAAAAATGCCTTAAATAATCCCTTAAGGGATTATTTAAGGTATTTTTTTTGTCAAAAATGCCTTCAATAATCAATCCAATCTTTTAGAGGGGGATCATGCTGGGCGTTTTAGTTGATAAATGCCATTAATTTTTGTCTTTAGTGGCGTTTATAAGTACAAACACCGCTATTCTAATATTTAGTGGTGTTTTGATGAAAAACACTTTAAGTTGTATAAAAACACAAAAGCTAACAGCATTTTTAAATGAAACGCCGCTACTAAACTGCCACTAATCTTTCATTTTCTTATAGTGTAATATGTCAAATTTATTAAGTTATAAATAAATAGTTTATAGTTATTTATTATTTTAGTAGTGTTATTGTATATATTTGTATTAGTTATGTCTATTTGTGTTTATCCATATTAGTCATGTCCATTTATATAAATTCATATTATTTATATTTGTTTGTATCATGTTTAAATGGATTAATTATATATGTATTAATCATATCATATCGCATATAACATGTATAATAAATGTATCGTATTCGTATTAATATTTAAATACATTTTATAATTCATGTTATTACATATGTCAAACATAATATGAAATATGACACGTAAACACAAATTATCAAGTTTATATAAAATATCATCAAAATGTTAATTAAAAATAAACTATAAAAATCCATGTTAACAAAAATGAGATAAAAACATTTTTATTATATAAAAATTAAAATAAGAAAATTACATACAAATATAAAAGATGATATAATGCATGAAAATTACTTTCACGAGCGTCGAATCTAACCCTTGAAATAAGGTGTCGATGGACACCTCAAATTAAAAAGAAATTAAAAAAACAAATTTCTTTGGACGCCTTCAAAAGTTTTTCGTGGATACTCCAAAAATTGGAAAATTAAAAAATTTGAAAGAAAATTTCTCTGAATACCTCTAAAATTTTTTCATGAACACTTTTTTATCAATAAAATTGATAAATTCATCAATAATTTTTTATTTATATTATAAGTGAATATCTTTGTGAAAAAAATCCTCCAACCACTACTAATGTTCATATTTAACTTTCCTTTTTTTCAAGTATAATTTTTAAAAGATGAAGATTCGCAACTAATTTTTTGATAGAAATATATATTTACTTGTCATTAAGTAAAATGTTTAGATATTAATTTCATCATTTATTTTACATTTAATTTTGTTAAAATAATCTCTTAAAAGATTTAATTAATTATATCAACTCAAATATGTCAAAAATATAAAAATTTTAAAAAATTAAATGAGAAAATTTTCGCATGCAAAGAAATGCAAAAGTAAAATTTCTAGTTTTGGATTAATTGAGATATAAAATTCAATTAAAAATGCAGTGCTGTGGCCTAGATTTATATAGAACAAACTGGACCGCTGTCAAATTTCTGCTCGGCTCAAAATCGGGCTTTAAAGCCTGACCCTAGGATTGACTCGTAATTTTCTCATTCTAAGCTAGATTCAAACCCTGCTTGAGCTAAGCCAATCCTAGACGCCTCTGATCAATAAGGGAGAGCAAAATTCGATTAAAATAAAAAAAAATGATAAAAATCAAAATATTTGGGTAAATCGATTTTGTTTAATTGGATTGTACGAATATGTCGATTTTTTTTTTATTTATACGGTTAAAGCAATCAATTTTTAAGTTTAAAATTTGAAATCGAATAAATTAAAATATCTAATTTAATACAAGATAAATAATTAAAATAAAAACATTTTAACCACCCATTTTTTTGGATTTTCCTTTTGCTTGCTGAACCATAGCTGCTCATTTTTACACTTTCAACATTTTTTTATCTCCCACTTTCCTTTACTGCGGCACACTGATCTCCATCTTCTCCCTCAAATTTCTCACAATCTCCCCTCGCTAATCTGTCGCACATCGATCTTAACACTCTTATCTGCCGCACATCTTCTTTCTTTCATTCTTGTTTCTCAAATCTCACTCTCATCTTACAGTCCCTTTCACCCTTATCTTGTGCGCTGCCGTGTCCTTGCTGCCGCACCGCTCCGTGCCTCTGCCTCATTCCTTCTTCAGTTCCTCTCACAGTCTCTCACGCCTTTTTGCTTGCTGTCTCTCGGTCTCTCACGCTCGCGCTCATGTTGCCTTCTCTTCATGACTTCAACAGCATCGAGGTCAGCTCCTTTTTTTCATCTTTGTTGCTTATTTAGAAAATTTAGTTTTCAGATCATTCTCTTCTTTAATTTAGCTGTTGAATTTAGTTCTTATTCCTACAAAGCCAAAGACTGTTCTTATTTCTTGCTTGAACCAACCCTAAACTTAAAAATCTTCCAAAACTAAATTCGATTTAAGTTAAGTTTGAAAGTCTAACAAGTAACTCATCTCGTTAATAGATTTGCCCCAATTCTTACATGGATGATTTTGGAATATTTGTGAATATATTTCCTTGAACCGACCCCAAACTTAAAAAATCCTATAATTAATTACATCTCGTTAAAGATTCTTACATGGATAATCTGTTTTTGTATTATTCTCGACCAAATATATTTAATTGTTGAATATTTGTGAAATCCAGTAAATTAGTATAAGTATAATCATACAAAGTGACCATTGACCAGACTGTTTTAGAAACAATGCTTGCTTGTCAGTTGATTTTACTAAATAAAATTGATCTGACAATGTTTCTTTAATTCTTCTACATAATATTATATCACAAAAAAATATATATGCAAGTATCTTTTGATCAAATTCCATAAAATAGACTAAAACATAATAAGTCAAAAGAATTTAATTATACATTTTACAAGTTGAATCCTTGCTACCCATTGAGGTCACACATGTTGAAGTACGTGTAGCCAGAATAGTTTCTATCTTTCTTTGTTAAGCATATGTCAACTATATTTTGAGAACTCATATTTCTGGGCAAATGGCTGCGCTGCATATTCTTCAAATGGCATCCACTGCAAAAAATTAGAAATAACCATGTGAGGTTTCACCAAATGCCAAGTATTTACCTATATAATCCATCACACTTTTCTAAACTTTGTTGATAGTTTTTGAAGTTGTTGCAAACTTGCATACCCAAGGAAATATAAAAACAAACCTAAAGCAGTAGAGATGAACCGCACAGATTTAATTATAACTGTACTCTAATATCATTTTTTTTATTAATTTGTTAAGGGGAAAAGAAAAAAAAAACTTTTAAGTTTTAACTTCATTGCTTTCACTTTGAATGCTAATTACCTTGGCTACTTCTATCTCAGATTCCTGCTTCTGGATTTCAAAAGAAAGTTCTTCATCTAGTAATAAAATCTACCTCATCATTGAAATCACTCACCTCTTGCAATTCTATACTGTTTCATTATGCTTCCAAGACAGGCAGAAATATTGTTTTGTTAAAAAAAAAAAAGTAACCATAGTGTATTTAAAGAATCTGAGATGGCATTGACATGGCATAAAGTACCTCTTTTAAGTAAATAAATTTAAAACTATTCATTTCCTTATGTTTATATATTTTCATTTCTTATTTTCTAGATGAATTATATTGAATGTTTACATTTCCTATAAATGATATTATTTCCTTATATTTATATATAGCTTAACTTTTTATTTTTTTTCTTGAAGATGTCAAATAAAATGATTGATCGAAATTCTACACAATAAGATGCTCAATCAATCCCTTCAATAGACACACGTGGAACAAAAAGTGAAGTTCTGACTACTAAATCGAAAAGAAGACAATCAAACACACAGTCAAAGGTATAGGACCACTTCACCAAATTTACTAATGACAAAGGTGAATGAAAAGCTAGATGAAATTATTGTGATAGGGAATTTTATTCTCAACTTAAAAAAATGAAACATCTGCATTAAAGAATCACATGTGTTCTTGTATGAAGTTTTCTTGTGGTAGTGATGATCTTTCCCAACGAGAATTAATTTTTAACTTGGAAGGAAATGGGCCTTTAGGTACTTGAAAGTTTGATCAAGCTGCTATTAAGAGAGGTGTGGTTAAGATGATAATTATAGATGAGTTACCTTTTAGATTTGTGGAAGCGAAAGGATTCAGGCGTTGTATAGCTATTGGATGTCCTAGATTTCATGTACCATCATGATGGACCATTGCTAGGGATTGTTATCAAATTTATGTGGATGAAAAAACTTCCTTAAACCAATTCTTGAAATCGTCTTTTACAAGAGTGTCTTTTATCATTGACGCATGAACCTCATTGCAAAAAGTCAATTATATGTGTCTCACAGTTCACTTTATAGATAATGATTGAAAACTTAACAAAAGGATATTAAACTTTTGTCCCATTTTTAGTCAAACGTGAGGCTATTGGTAGGGCAATTAAAAAATGCTTATGTGATTGGGGGATTGATAAAGTTTTTGCTATTACAATTGATAATGCTAGTTCCAATGATGTTGCAACCTCATACTCAAGAAAAAATTTAACAATGTAAGAACTAGTATTGTAGGAGGCAAATATCTCTATTTGAGATGTATTACTCATATTGTTAACCTTATTGTGAGTGATGGGTTAAAGGAAAGGAGTGATTCGATAGTGATTCGATTGTTCATGTTAGAGAGGCAGTTAGATATGTAAGACATTCACCTTCTAGGTTAGCCAAGTTTAAAAAGTGTGTTACCAATGAACACATTCAAAGTAAGAGCTTGTTATGCTTAGATGTTAGAACTAGGTGAAATTCCACTTACTTTATGTTGGAACAAGCTCAAAAATTTGAAAAGGCTTTTGAGGCTTTTGATGATATTGATCCTTATTATAGAACTGAGCTCATATTGAGAGATGGAGTGCTCGATCAAAATGATTGGACAAGTGTTAGAAGATTATGCCTTTTCTTGCAAAAGTTTTATAACCTTACAATTAGAATTTCGAGTTCTTTATATGTCACCGCTAATAATTTTCTTAAAGATATTTATGGTGTTTATAGTAGTTTGCAAGGTTGGCAATTGAATGTTGATGTTGATGTTGAGTTGAGTGCAATTGCTAAAAGAATGAAGGATAAGTATGACAAGTATTAGGGGAATGTAGAGAAAATGAAAATGTTACTTTATATTGCTTCAATTCTTGATCATAAGAAAAAACTTGTTTTTATGGAGTTTTATTTTATGAATATGTATTCTTATGATCAAACTTTAGTGATGATGAAAAAAAATGAAAGAAGCAATTGATGAGTTATTTGATGAATACAAAAATATGTTGCAACATCAATATGAACAAGTTGGTGAAATTAGCCATGCGAGTCAAGTTACAAAATCCACCTATGAACTTAAAACTGAGAATGTATATGACTCACAAACTGTTATGATTGAATTTAGGAGGTTTAGGAAGCAATAAGGTAGAGAAGAGAATAAATTACAGTTGGAGAAGTATTTGAATGAGGTGCCTGATGCTATTAGGGAAGGGTTGAACTTTGATGTTCTTTTCTGGTGGAAACTCAATAGTCATAGGTTTCCTATTCCTATCTAGCTCATGATATGTTGGCGGTTCTCATATTCACAGTTACTTTTGAATCAATTTTTAGCATTGTTGGTTGTGTACTTGATGCATATAGGAGTTCTTTAACTCATAAATTTGTGTTTTACTTGTGCTCAAGATCAGATATGTGAATCTTCAAATTTTGATCCAAATGCCATCAAGGATGAAGTGGAACAACTTGATAAGACTGATTTGGGTAATTATTTTATTTTTACCACTATATTTTTTCAATTCTTATTTCTTTAAATCTTTATAGCTAAATTTTTTTTTTTTTATGTATGTTTAGTTTTATCCAAGATTGCAGTGGATCTCGTAATTGATTAATAAAGTGATTAATAAATTGAGGTAACATGAATAGACTTTTTGTTATTTTTTGTTTATGATAATTTTTTTGTTAATTTTTGTTTATGTTTTTGCTCAGTATTGTTGTTGAGAAAACTTATTGCCTTATGATTAATGTTGAGCAAGCTCACTGGCAATGGTCATTTTTTAATATAATTGGCTGAGTATTGTTGTTGAATAATTTATTCTGTTTTATTCTTATTTTTTGCTTTGTTTTTTTTTTTCAAGCTTGCTTAATGACTAACAGCAGCATGTTATGGATTGTTATCATGGTTTATAGACTATTAGTCTGTGTTTTCATAATGTAATCATTGTCTCTTAAATGTAATCATAGTTCATTGGCTGAGTATTGTTGTTGCTATTAGTTTGTGTTTATGGACTATTATGGATTGCTAGTGTTAGATAAATTAAGTTTCTGTTTATGGACTATTATGGACTACTAGTGCTAGATAAATTATGGACTATTATTTAAGTTTGTTTTTATGTTATATTGTATTTGTGTTTTTATTTGAGTATTATTGACAATGTTTGAACTTATTAGATTATGTCTTGAATATCTTAGTACCTAACTATCTTTACATGAATTACATTTAAGGTTTAATGCAAGAAACAAAAACAAAAACCAACTAACTTAAGAAAATCGATTGAAACTGATTACCTTAATTCGGTTTAATTCTTTTGGTTTTTCTTACATACATCAATTGGTTTGGTTTTTATAATAAATTAAGTCGGTTAAGTCAGTTATTCAATTTTTACGACTAAATTAACCGAATCAACCGTTTACTCAATCTTATTGATCAATCCCAAAATTGAAGCAAAATATGTAACTGCATTACTATATATAGTTGCCAGGCCATTACCTTTTCCTTTCTTGTTAAGTGAAAGATTCACTTATATATTCTATTTAGTGATCGTTTTAATTGGCTTAAATATAAAACTTGCCTTAAACTATATAATTTTTGTCAATTTAGTATATAAAAAAGATTATTACATGAACTTTTATTCTGTTATCATGTTCTAACCTTAAATTAACATCATTAATTAACTTTATTGGTTTGATATGAATATCTAATAAAATATTGATGTGTCAAAAAATCTAATCAATGTCATATCATTATTAAAAGAAAATTTTTAAAAAAAATTCAGAAATTTAAAAATTTTTAAAATTAAAAAAACCTCAAATAAACCAAATAAATCTTAAAAAATTCTTCAAATTAAAAAAAAAAGTTTCAAAATTTTTGGAAATTAAAAAATTCATTAAAATTTCAAAATATTTTCTAAAAATTTTAAAAAATTAAAAAAAAATTAGGAAATTTAGGAACTTTTAAAAAATCTTTAAATTAAAAAAATTTTAAAACTTAAAATCTTTTTAAAAAACTCAAAAATGAAGATTTAAAAAAATAAATTTTTTTTTAAAATTAAAAAAATAAAAATATTTTTAAAATTAAAAAAATTTCATAAAACTTAAAAATAGTTAAAATAAAAATTCTAAATTTTTTCAAAAAATATAAAATTTTTTTTCAAATTATAAAAAGTTTCCATTATTTTTACCTTTACAATTTTATTTTTATATTTTTTTGAATTTTTTAAATTTTTTGTATTTTTTTAAATTTAAGTTTTATTAATTTTTAATTTTTTAGAATTTTTTAAACTTCTTAGAATGTTTCAGATTTTTTAAATTATTTGATTTTTCAAAAAATTTTAAAAATTTTTGGAATTCTTTAAAAATTTTCAAAATTTTTATAATATTTAAAATATCAAAATTTTTTTAAATTTTTTTTATTTTTTTATTTTTAGTATTTTAAGTTTTTGTGATATTTTTAACTTTAAAAAAGTATAATTTTAATTAAAATTTTAATTTTTTGAATTTCTATTAAAATTTTCGAAAATTTTAACATTATCATACTTTTTATAATTTTAAAAATATTTCATATTTTTAATTTTTGAAAAAATTTTAACAAATTTTTTTAAAATTTTCTTATAATTGTTTTTAGCTTTTAAGATTTTTTTAAAAAATTTTTTAGAAATTTTTAGAATTTTAATAAAATTGTCAAATTTTGTTTGAATCATGTAAAAATTTGTTAGTAATTTTTCATAAATTTTTTGAGTTTTAAACTTTTTTAAAATTTTAAAATTTAAAGAATTTTTCATAAATTTGAAAATTTTTTAGATTATTTTGAAATTTTTAAAATTTTAAAAAAAAAATTCAAAAGTTTTTTAGAATTTTAAAAAATTTTCTATTATTTTTGTGAAAGTTTTTTGAATTTTCAAATAATTTTTATAAATTTTTGGAAGTTTCTATTTTTTAAGATTTTTTAATTAATTTTTAATATTTTTTTAAATAGTTTTTTAAGTTTTCTTTTTTTTATTAAAGTGGCGTTGATGATATAGCGTTAATTGAATTTTTTTTTATACATTTCAAAATGTTATTGGATATTCATGATATGTTAGTAAAATTTACTAATAGCGTCATTTTCATATATCCCAATGATAGTAGAATGAGAGTTCATGTACTAATAAGATAATGTAGATACGAAATTTTGTTCAAATTAATTTGAGTTTGTGTGATTTTTACATTTGAGTTTGTGTGATTTTTACATTTCATTTAAACAGTTCAATTTGAGCTAATTTAAACATCCTAATTAGCTTATTTGGATTTTGATTTGGATTATTTATTTTTAAATTATTTTACACAGACCAAGGCTCAATCTAATTTAGTTTGAGTTAATTTAATATAGAATTTTAAAGCCCAGAATTTAAAAATTAAACTTTTGATTTTAAAGCCTAATTTTTTTTTCTTAGGTTTAATTACTTTTATTAATTGACAAATTATAAGAATGAAAAACTAAAAAAAATCATCTCCCATGGCTGAGCTTTCTCAAGCTCCAAGAATTAGCCTCCCAAATTCAATTATTCATTTTTTCTTCCCATTTTCACCCATTTTACTTTCATCACAAGTTTACCAAGCGAGAGGCTCGTTCTTTGCACCCTAAAAAGCTCAGCATTCCCTTGCCCCAAACTTGCTGCAACTTTACAACCAAATTCAATGCCTATGTCTACACTTAACCTTTGAGCACAATAGGGCTTTTATTTTTAAAAAATCTAAGCTTTCCAAAACCAAAAAAGAAACCCACGACCATTCTTTGAAAAACTAAAATAATCTGCATTCTCTAGTGGGAAACCACTACCATTTTCTCAACAAGGAACACCTTCAACCATTCTCAATTGCACAACCACCATTCATAAGTGTTTGAGCCATTTTTTGGATCTCTGATTTTAGGTTTCAACATCAAAATTTTGTTTGGATAATTTTTATATATTTTTAGGTTTTTCATTGGAATTTTTTTTACATTACTCATGTTTATCATAACGTCTAGATCCGAGGATCTATCGCTAGACATTGACTTTTAGGGAGTCGTCACCAATCTTTTTTATCTATGTGCGATTGACCACTTAAAGAATCTGTTCTTTCAGGGAACATTTGAGTTTAAGGGTCCCTAAAAAAATAGGTTCAGGTCTACTAACCAGAACAGAGTTCGAGAGTTCGGTTACGTGTGAGGAAGGTTATAGTACCCTCACAACACCCATCGAAAGATGGTACCAACTTAAATTTGTGTTATCCAATGAGCTTTAAAATTTTACCAAGTAATTAATTATTAGTAATTATTCTCAATTAACTCTAATACTTTTAGCAAAAAATTAAAAAAAATTTCTCACTTCAGGAGTATGCAAGAAAAATTACTGTTTCATTTGCAGAGGCTCCATCGTCGGATTATTTAAAGAAAAAAAATAAAAAAAAGAAAAAAAAAGATGATTGTTCTTGTGCAGGGAAAATTAATACTTTCAACTTTTTTTCAAAAATATTCTTTTGAAATTTTAATTTCGAAGAAAATTGATACTTTCAACTTTTTTTTAAAAATATTTTTTTGAAAATTTTTATTTTCAACGAAAATTGATACTTTTAATTTTTCCTCAAAAATTGATTTTTGGAAACTTTGATTTTCAAGGAAAATTGATACTTTCAACTTTTCCTCAAAAAATTTTTTTTTGAAATTTTATTTTTAAAGAAAATTGATACTTTTAATTTTTCTTCAAAAACTTTCTTTTTTTTGAAATTTTTTTTAAGAAAAATTGATACTTTCAACTTTTCTTCAAAAATATTTTTTTGAAAACTTTGATTTTCGAGGAAAATTGATATTTTCAACCTTTCTTCAAAAATTTTTTTTGAAATTTTATTTTTAAGAAAAATTGATACTTTCAACTTTTCTCCAAAAATATTTTTTTGGAAACTTTGATTTTCAAGAAAAATTGATACTTTCAACTTTTCCTTAAAAATTGATTTTTTTTTAAATTTATTTTTTTGGATTTTATTTAAAAAAATAAAATAATAAAATGAAAGTGAAAATTAAAAAAAAAGTAAAAACAAAAATAAAAGTAAAATAAAGATGAAAGAACATTAAATAATCCTAATTTAATAAATAAAATAAAAAACAAATAAATATATATATATAAAAAAAAAAAACTTGGAGCGGCTCGGCTCGGCTCAAGGAAGAGAAACGGTTTGGAGGGGACGTCGGCTCGACTCGACTCACGGCTCGGTGAGGGCGGGACATGCGCGGGTCGAAAGCAGGTTGACGCTCGATTTTCGGCAAAACATGCGGATCCTCTAGGTCACTTAAGGGAAAAACGGCATCGTTTTGAGAGGGTATATAAAGTTATTTCCTTCGTTTTTCGACAGAAAGCTTATTTCTTCTCTCTCTTCTTCTTTTTTCCTCTCGTTTCTCTCTAAACGGTCGAAGAACTCCGATTGAATATTCATCAAATTTTGAAAATTTTCACTGAAATCTGAGTTTTTTGCTGAAAGTTCATCGAAAAATTGATCGATTTTTGGGATCCTTCATCGAAAATTGGGCAGCTCATCGGAACCTTCAAAGTTGGCTGGAATTATCGTCAAAAAATTCAACCTTCATTGGAAAAATCATCGGAATCTGGAATTTTTCAGAAATTTCCAAAAAAAAATCTTCAAAAATCTTCAAAAAATTTTTGCTAATTCCTAGAACACTTATAAACCTTTTCTTAGCCTTCTATACTCTTTTCTATGCATTTTTTCTCTCAAATCAGTAGCTTTTTGCTCATTAATTTTTTGTGTTTTGTTCTGTTCCATGAGGTCCCTTTTATAAAGATTGATCAGAAGAGTTTCTAATCAATCTCTATTCTTTTTTGGATCGAGATTCAATCATTGAATCCAACATAGACTCTTCTGATTCAATCTCAATCCGATTTTCATCCAGATAAATAAAAAAAATAAAAAAAAATCAAACGAAAATAAATAAGATAAATCAAAAAAATTAACAGATAAATTAAAATTAAATAACAGATAATACATAAACATTAACAGGAAAAAAAGAAGAAAATAATAATAATAATAATAAAAGATATATACATATTAATAAATACATAAATACCTAAGATAAAAAATAATAAAAGAAAAGAAAAAAATATATATATATACATATATAAAATAATAAAAATAAAAATAAACTAAAAATGTAAAATACAAAAAATAAAAATAAAACGAAGAGAGAAAAAAAATATAGACTTACTCATTTGGACCAGGTCTAATTGATCCGGGTTTGGACCAAATTGGGTGTCTACAATGTTAATAATATTTCTATAAACTATGCATGTTTTGAAATAATTAATAATACTTATGAAAATAAATACTATGGATAATTATTTTTTTGTGAGAATTTTTATTATTAAATGTTTATAAAAAATAAAGATTTTTTCGATGATGAGATTCTAAAAAAATTTGTGTAGTTATTCCTATGAAATATTTAAGTGAAAATTTTTTTTTTAGATACTACTAGCATATTGGAGTATGTATAAAAATTTTTCAAAAAGAAAAGCTTTTTTTTATAAAAAAATGCTTTAAAATGTAAAAATAAAAAAATAAAAAATTAATAAAAAATCTTTTTTAAAAGGGATAAATAATTAATAATAAATATAATATAATATAATATAAATACACAAATAAAGCATGCATATCTATGCAAAAGTATTATGCTTTATTATTTGCATCTCATATGCATCATTTAATCATGAAAATAGATGCGAATCTCTGAGAATGAAATTCTAAAAAAATTTGAATAATAATTCTTTAGGATTCTTTAGGCGAAAATTTTTTTTTAAAATACTATCAAAATAATTAGGCATTTAGACTAATTTTTAATAAAGATTTTTGTTTACTTTTTAAAAAGATAAGAAATAAATTTTTATGAAAAAAAAATATTAGTTAGATTAAATTATAAATATTATGTTGTTTTATAAATTTTAAATATTAATTTTAAAAATAAATATGAACCACCAAGGATAAAATTCTTGAGAAGTCTTAATAGTAACTTTTAAGAAATTCTTAGATGAGAAAATTTTCCCTAATATTGCCTAAGTATTGAAATATTTTTGAAAATTTTTTCATATACAAAGGTTCTTATTTATTTTTCAATCAAAAAGATAAAAAAAAGAAATAAAATAAAATATATTTTTTTGTTGCAATAAAAGAAAATAAAGAAATTATTTTTAAATATCAAAATCAAGACCTTGTTAAAATTAAAAGATAAAATGTAGTTAATTAAGACTGTTTTAAAACAGACATTGTGAAGGTATTAATTTTTTTTATGCGTAATTGTACTCTCAAACTTAATTTTAATTTTCGTAGATAAAAAATTATCTTTTTAATAGATTTTAATTGATTTCAAATTTTATTAAAAAATAAACTTTTTATGTGACCAATCATACCTAGTAAAAAAGATTAGTGACCATTGCTTTGTTTTTAAATTCATCTAGCAGCCTTAAAATTGTTATGACAATTTAGCGATTTCATTAAAAATGCCATTTTTAAAGAGTCAGGTCAAAAAATTAATTATGTGTTATCTTTAATTTTGATTTAATGGTCTTAATTGGTATTTAACTTTAATTTCCTTGATTTTGATTTTATTTTTTTTAAATAACAATAGCAATAAAAAATTACATGCATTTTTATTTTAATTATGTCATTTATTCATTTATTATTTTATGTCTTTTATATATTATTCTTGATAAATTGCAAAGCATTTAAGATTAGGTTTCCAATATTATATTCTTTCAGTTGCACACTACACATTCATATCATGCACGAGCTTTATACCTAGGTTTTATCCCTTTTAAGAGAGATTAAAGTACTTATGCTCTCCTGAGATGATAACCTTTGCAATGACAAGTAAAATACTTACTCAAATTGAATTATTTTCGTTTGTAGCCTATAATGAGTAAGGATTAAAGTGCCTTATTAGTCTTACATAGATGCCAGTGAAACAATTTGAAAATCTTTAGATGTATAAATTCTCACTAAGCATATAATGAACCTTAGGGGACCAACATTAGGTAAAGCTATGCCAAGCTTTTTTTAGAGAATACCTAAATAAGGATGCATGGAGAATATTGTGATATAATTTGTATTTATAGGGTAATAATGATACAAAGAAATTAATGCTTTGAAAAGAAAAGAAAATATGAAAAAATATATTCCTCTAATACAAATTTCTTTTGACATACCATTTGGTTTATCTACTATTTGTCCAGAATTCGCATTTTAAAAAAAGTAAATATATATTTTAGAAGGATTTTTTGTGTTTTTCAAAAAAATTCAAAAAAAAAAAAGGAGAAAACTTTTCAAAAAAGAAAAATTTTTATTCATTTGCTATTGGCCAAATGATAAAAAGCAAAACTATTGAAAAAACTTTAAATTTTGGTCACTTTATGTGCTTATGTTTTTCATAGGAAATGTTTTCTTAAATTCTTATTTCTTTCTACAAATAAAAGGCAAAAAAGGAAGGAAAAAGTTTGATTTTGAATGTTATTGTACTTTTTGCATTTCATTAATTTTCGTATTTGGAATAATAATGTTGTGTATACACTTCATTTCATTTACAACATTTTTGAATGGTAGTGTCAATTTTGTAAAAATTTGATATTAAATGTTATTGTAGCTTTTGTTTTTTATTATTTTTTATATTTGAAACTAATAAAGTTGTACATACATTTCATTTCATGTACAAATGTTTGAATAGTAGTGTCAGTTTCATAAAAATTTTGATTTTGACTGTATTGTACCTTTTGTATTTCATTATTTTTCATATTTGAAAAAAATAAAGTTATACATACACTTCATTTCATGTATAAATATTTGAATGGTAGTGTCAATTTCGTAAAAATTTTGATTTTGAATGTTATTTTATCTTTTTTATTTTATAATTTTTCGCATTTAGAAATAATAAGAGTATACATAAACTTCATTTCATGTACAAATATTTGACTGGTAATGTCAATTTCATAAAAATTTGATTTTGAATGTTATTGTACTTTTTGCATTTCATTATTTTTCACATTTAAAAATAATAAGGTTGTATATAAATTTCATTTCATGCACAAATGTCTTGAATGGTAATGTCAAATTCATTAAATTTGCATAGTGCATGCATTGCATTTGGTACAAACATATCTTGTCATGAATATAATATGTTAATGCATTTCATATACGTATATTTCATTACTTATGCATTTATATCTCATTGCTCATGCAGCATGTAATTTCGATTCATGTATATGCATTCATAAAAGATGTGATTTTAAATTTACATTATACACATATTACATTTCATGCAAGTATACCATCTCTCATGAAATAGGACATTGCATTCCATGTATATATATTCAAATGATTTGTATTGTACATATAGTGCATTTCATATAAATGTGTCTCATTACTCATGTATCGATACATTACATTTCATGTACATATATTAAGAAACGATATGGTTTTCTTAAAACTCGCATTGTAGATGCACTTCATTTCATGTAAATATATCTTGTTATTTTGTGTATATACGTGGATAAATAATATGGTTCTTATCAAACTTGAATGCTACATGCATCCTCTTCATACACATTTACAAATTCATCATGAAAATATCATGTTACTTATTTAACTGTTCTCTTATGACATACCATCATTTGGTGAATAAAGCGTGTTTCTCATTAGTGAAAAAAAATCATAATCAAGGAAATTTGGTGAAGCCCAAGTTTTTTCCAATATATTTTTTTTTATCTGAGTTTGACAAGAGTTTCGAAAAGTTGAATATGGGAGAGGATTAAGTACCCTGAAAAGAACAAGCAAAAAGGAAAAATAACATTGTAGACATGAAAGATGTAGTTGGTGATCATAGATGATCTTTGGTTTTTTTGGCTCTGCACATAATTTTGTTTTGAGAAATTTTTTAAGGTAGATTGTTGTTTCTTCAAAAGGATTGTTTTTTAATTTTCAAACTTTGTAAATGATAGCACATTAAATGAACCTTTCTTTTTTAATGAACTTTGACCAAGGATCACCCTTCACATTAATGGGCAAAGTAGAAACAGAGTCAAGAATCATACATGGTGAGGGCTTACTCTAAGTATAAAAAGAGAAATTTATATGCCAAAAGGCAAATGTTCAATGAAATGAGTTACCCAAAAAATTTTCAACTCACAAAATCAAAAGTAGATGTGCTAATAAAAGTAAAGAAAAAAAGTAAAAAATAAAAAGGTAAGAAAAAAAGAAAAAATAAAAAAGACAAAAATTATTAAATGGCTAGTGTGAAAAATGAAAGGACAGAAGTCCTAAAAGGAATCATGTATATAATGTAAAATGATCTTTGGTTTAATCACCTTTAAACACATTTTTTGCCTATTTTTCCTTTTCTTCTGAACCCCAAACTTGGTTTATGTTACATGCTCTGAAAAATTCATTTTGATTAAGTATCAATGCTTAAAATGAAGAGTTTTCTTTCATGGAATCACCATATAACCTACGAGTCTTTTGTCTTCTTTCATTATCTAACTATATGTTTGAACCATTAACCTATTTTGAATGAAACTTAGATATTAAATGCATGATGAAACAATCAAGAAAAAACAAAAAAAAATGAAGAAAAAATGTGGCTTTAGAGTGAAAACTCCAAAAGAGGATAGTTTAGGGCAAATTTGAAAATCATGAAGCTAATCCAGAGCATAAAAAGTAAAAGAAGTCATTATAAAGCCATCTAGATTGTTCAAAGATCTCGATGCTTTGGAAGTTTGAAATCCATTGCAAGGATTGCTATTAAAAATTTGAGTCTTTTTTCAATTCTAAAATAACCTTTCAAAATTTTGATGCCCATCACAGCTGACTTTGACATCTATCAAAATATTACTTTCAAATACTAAAAAAAAAAAAAAGCTAAACACGCTTGATTTTTAAGGGATTCATGTTTTTTTTTTTAAAATATTTATGTTTCATTTGTGAGTCTAAATGAAAAAGTACAATCTCTTTTGTTCCTTTTAAGTGGTGAAATCTTTTTGAATGAATTAAAATCTTGACATGCTGAACCGTTTAATTCATTGTCACTTTTTTTATTCGTAATAGAAAACATCATTTTTTAAGAGATTTTAAAGTCACATTTGTTTGAATATTTTATTGTTTGTGGTCATGAAAATTTAATTATATGGGGTAATTTGTCGATCATTTTGAAAATTTTTGAATAATCAATCACACATTTTTTTAAAAAAATAAGAAAACTATGTTTGGGTGTAATAAAAAGTTATCAAATTATGAAAACCTTTATACTGGTTTAGGTTCAAGAAAGAAAATGTTTTTCATTGAAAAATTAAAAAAAAAAAAAGATTTTTTAGAAGGCACGTGGTGGTTTGTCTTCCTAATTTTGCAATCATATCCAAAATGCATGTTCCATGTCATATGAAAATGGAAATAAAAAGGAAAATGTGTTGGAAAATGAAAAGAAAATCAAAAGAGCCTATTTGAAAAGAAAAGAAAATAAAAATTGGTGAAAAAACAAGATGAAAACAAGTGAAAGAATTGGAGAAGTGTAAGTTAAGATCATTTTGGAAAAGAAGTTGAAGACTTAATTTGATGAGCAATGAGGAATAAACAGAATTGATAGGAAAAATTTTGAAAAAAAGGGTAGTTTTAATGTTTGCCTTTTTCAACGCGTATCTATGTCATCATTTTAAATATTGATGTTTGAGTCCATGTTATGGCATATGTATCATGAGAATTTTTGCATTTGCATGAGTATTGGCATTTTTTAAATGAAATTTTATAATTGTAGAAAGAATTCATATTATTGAAAAACAATTGAATTTGTAAATTTGCATTTGTACCTTTGGGACATTTATGTCATATATAAACATTTACATTTGCATTTTGTAAAAGGCATTTGCAGATAAAAAATTTGTAATTGTATTTTTGTTGGATACATTGTATCATAGAAAAATAAATTTGCATTTGCATCTTTGTAAGGGCATCTACATAGAATATTGACATCTATATCCTAAGATAAGTTTTGCACCTATATCTTTGTTGGGTATATTTGCGTCATGGGAAGTCATTTCTGATACAATCACTAGAAAAGAATTTCTCATATGTGATCATTTGAATTAGTGTAAAGATATTCCCATTTTTACCATTTATATTGAGATTAGACATTTACATCATATTGCATTTATCAATTTTGCAAACATTGAAAAAAAAAGAAAAAGAAATATGGACTTTTTTTTTTTAGTTTTGGAAAAAATAAAAGCAAAAAAAAAAAAGAGAAAATTATCAAGGAAAAAAGTTTGTTAAAGAAAAAAAAGAAAAAGAATAATCTGCCAAGAGAAAAAAAAAAAGAAAGGAAAAATAAAAAAAAAGGTAGAAAGAAAGAAGGATGTCTATAATGAAAAAACAAAAAGAAATAAGAAAAAGAGGAAATAGTTCGACAAGAGGCCAAAATGTCAAAAAGTTTGAAGAGTCGAAACAGGATCTGCAAAAAGTGAAGGGTTTGTTGGAAAAGTGAATAGAGAGGTTTTAAGCCCAGTTTAGTTGGCATTTTAAGCTCAAATTAACTAGCATCAATAAAATATAAACTCAGTTTAGCAAACACCAATTAGATTTCAAGCCCAATTTAGTTAGCACCAATAAGATTTTTAGTCCAGTTTAGTTGGCACAAATCAGATTTCAAGCCCAATTAGTTGGCAACAAAGCCCAGTTAGCTAGCATTTTAAGCCCATATCAATTGGCAATCAAATTTTAAACTCAGTTTAACTAGCACATTAAGCCCAGATTAGTTGACACCAATAAGATTTAAATCCAATTTAGCTGATATCTAGATGTTAAGTCAAATAAAATTGGCACTAGTTAAGGAAAATCTTATGATCAAGATTTCTTCAAAGTTTTTTCGATGATGATACCCAGATCTTTTTCGGTGGTGATATTTAAAGTTATTTGCATCTTTACTCGATGGTGATATATGAGTATTTATGTTTGCATATCTTCAAAGATTTTCGGTAATGATATCCGAGATCCATTTTGGTGATAATATCTGAAGACATATGCATTCACTCTATGGTGATATCCAAGTATCTAAGTTTGAATTTGCATAGTTTTCTTCGATGGGGATATTCGAAAACATTTACATCCTTTCTCAGTGGTGATATCCAAACCCCTTTCACTAAATAATTATCAGTAGCAATATCCAAAAATATTTGCATATTTTTCTCAACATGATATCCAAGGTTTATTTGGTGGTGATATCCAAAGGCATCTTATTTTTCTGTGGAGATATCTGAGTTTCAATAAATTTTAAAAATTGAATGTTTCATTTTTGTAAAAGAAAATTTTTTAAAAATGATTTATAAGTTCTAAAGGCATAATCCTTAAGACTTCCAGGTAAAGATTAAAAAGATTTGTTAGTTTTTTGGGAAGAAAATTTTAAATTTTTAAAATTTCAAAGTCTCTAATGAGAGGAACATTCATAAATGTTGAGATTTGTAAGGTCTTTAGGCATTATCTTTAAGTCTTCCTGTAAAATATTTTAAATTTTTAAAGTTTTAAGGCCTCTAATAAGATGAGTATTTATAGATATTGAGATTTGTAAAACCTCCGAGCATTATCTCTTAATCATTTGGGCAAGATTTGTAAGCCTTCTAGGCATAATATTTCAAAATTTTAAAGTTTCAATGCCTCTTTTTAGAGGAGTATTCATAGATGTTAAGATTTTTAAGACTTTCAAGTATAATCTCTAAATCATTCAGGTAAGATTTGTAAGCTCTTTAGGCATAATATTTTAAAATTTTAAAGTTTCAAAGCCTCTTTTTATAGGAGCATTCGTAGATGTTGAAATTTTAAGACCTCCGAAAATAGTCTTTGTCCTCCAAGCAAGATTCATAATATTTAAGTCTTCCAAGCAAGATTCATAAGTTTTTTGAGCTAAACCTATTCTAATGTCAAGATTCATAAGTTCTTTGGGCATAATGTTGAAATTTTAAAGTTTCAAAACCTCTGATTAGAGGCACTTTCATTAATGTTAAGATTTATAAGAGTTTCGAACATAATCTCTAAGTCCACCAGGTAAGATTCATAAGTAAGTCTTTCGAGTGGAATATATTTTAGTGTCAAGAGTTGTAAAAACTTTAGATATAATTTCTGTCTTTTGGATATGATTTGTAAGTCTTTTGAGCTGAGTCTATTTTAGTGTCAAGATTTATAAGACTTTCAAACATAATATCTAAAACCATTGGGCAGAATTCATAAGTTTTTCGAGCATGATCTATTTTAGTATCCAAATTTGTAAGATTTTCGAGCATAATCTTTGATTTATTGTATTTTGTTTTCAAAAGTCATAGAACCTTTAATGAGAGAAGCTTTTAGATTTATTCTAAAAAGTTGTAAAGCTTCTAATAAGATGAGTTTTTCAAGAATTAAAAAAAATCCTAACAAAAAAAAAAACAAAATTTTGAAAAAAATTTAAAAAAAATCACAAAAAATCTCTAATCTTTAATTTTAGATAAAATTATTGTTTATGTTTTTATTCTATTCTTGATTCACAGTATTGTGCAAAAAAAAAAAAAGTAACTATAAACACTGAATTTTGTTTAGATTATTTCAAGTTTGTATGATTTTTATGTTTAATTTAAATGTTTCAATTTGAGTCAATTTAAGCATTTTAATTGGACTTAATTTGGATTTTGATTCAGATTATTCATTTTCGAATCATTTTTACATGGGCCAAGACCCAATCTAATTTAATTTAAGTTAATTTGAAATTAAGTCTTGTGGGCTTAAACGCTCAAAGTCCAATATTGAATTTTAAAAACGAAAATTTAAATTTTGAATTTTTGATTTTAAAGCCCAATTTAACCTTTTTTTTTTTTAGATTTAATTACTTTTATTAATTGATAGAATACAAGAATGAAAAACTAAAAAAATTCAACTACCATGGTTAAGCTTTCTCAAGCTCCAAGAATTTCCCTCATAAATTCAGCTTTTCGTTTTTACCTCTCGTTTTCACCCATTTTACTTTCATCACAATTTTACCAAGCTAGGGGCCCTTTCTCTGCACCCCAAAAAACTCAGCATTACCCAACCCTAGGAGCAGTAAGCTCCTCAGCCCCAAACTTTACTGCAACTTTACAAGCAAATTCAATGCCCATGTCTGCACTTGACCTATGAAGTGAATGAGGGATAGAGACATTGGGGAGAACAAAGTATAAGGGGGCCTCTATTTTTCAAAAATCTTGGCCTTACAGAACCAAAAAAAAAAGAAAAATCCACTACCATTCTTTGGAAAACCAAAACAATCCCCGTTCTCCAGTGGGAGACCACCACCATTTTCTTAACGAGGAACATCTTCAACCATTCTCAATCGGTAACCACCATAGCCTCCTAGGATCACCCCATTTTCCCTGCTATACGCCATTGCCAAAAAACACCTAAACAAGTTGAAAGCATTATCACCAGTAACACCATTACAATACTCCCATCAATCAAACCTAAAACCATCATCTCCCTCATGCTTTTCCAAATTGCACTATCACCACCCACCACCAAGACCCATTTCAATCGAAGAAATGACTCCAACCAAGACCACCCACTGCCTATTTAAAAACCATCATCCTCATTCCTTATAGGAAAGCCACAAACAGAAAAATTAAAACAAAAAGCAACACAACAAGAAAAAAAAAAAAAAAGAGGCAGCGGTTATGGTGTTTTGAACGTATGGGATTTTGGGTTTGAATCGACTTCGAGGTAGGTCTAGTTTGAACTCGTGAAAAAGTAGTGACAACAAGCCATTGTTCGTTACAAAAGCAGCGATGATGCTAATGGCAGCGAAGGGCTTTTTAGCGATCCGAAATCGTGGGAAGGGAGGTGAAAGCAAGAGGAAAAACATAGTGAAAAACAGTGGAGGAGTTTTTGAAGTGTGAATCCTCATCTTTGTTTTCAGATCTAGTAAAATCCAGGAGTTTTTAGGAAAAACTACGTTCAGAGCCGAAAAGGAAGAGTTGAGATGGGTTAGCGATGAAAATTTGGGAAAAGGAATATGTTAACCAACGGTGGCTAGCAGTGGCCTGTGGTGATACTGTGGTGACAGCTTGTCGAATTTTGGAAAATTAGAGTTGGCTACTAGGCTCGTGTTTTATTAAAGCTTAATAGAGTTGGGAGTAATTTTTTTTAGAAGGGAAGATAAAATGAATTGAAAAAAAAAAAAAGGATTTTATCGTTTAAAAAAAAAAAAAAAGAAGAAGAACCCATATGAAATGGGTCAACCCATGCCCGATCCAATGGACCCAACCTGTACCCGCTCCAAAGCTTCTTGCTTGACCCATAGAAAGCCTAATCTGCCAAGGCCCTTTTTTTTGCAGTTGTTAGACTTCAAGTGTTTGGGGACATTTTCTGGATTTCTGATTTCGGGTATCAACACTGAAACTTTGTTCGGGTAATTTCTAAATAATTTTTGGCTTCTCATTGGAATTTTTTTTATATTACTCATGTCAATAATATTTCTATAAAATATCCATATTTTGAAATAATTAATAATAGTTATGAAAATAAATACTATGGATAATTATTTTTTTTGTGAGAATTTCTATTATTAAATGTTTATAGAAAATAAAAATTTTTTTGATGATAAGATTATAAGAAAATTCACGTAGTTATTTTTATAAAATCTTTATATGAGAAAAACTTTTAGATATTATCAACACCTTGGAGTATATATAAAAAATTTTAAAAAAATTTTTTTTTATAAAAAATGCATAAAATGTAAAAAAAAAAAAACAAAAAGGAAAAATTAATAAAGAAATCTTTCTAAAAAGGGATAAATAATTAATAATAAATAAATAAAGATAAAATAAATAAAATATAAATTCACAAATAAAGTATGCATATCTATGCATGAGTATTATGCTTTATTATTTGCCTCTCATACATTATTTAATCATGAAAAATAGATGTGAATATTCGAGAATGAGATTTTAAAAAAGTCTGAATAGTTATTATTTAAGAATTTCTACATGAAAATTTTTTTCTAAAATGTTGCCAAAGTAATGAGGTATTTAAAATAATTTTCAATAAAAATTTTCGTTTATTTTTTATTTAATAAAAAGATAAGAAATAAATTTTTATGAAATGAAAATATTAGTTAGATTAAATTATAAATACTATGTTATTATATTTTTTTAAATATTAATTTTTAAAACAAATACAAAACCAAGGACGGAATTCTTAAGAAGTTCAAATAGTAATTCTTAATAAATTCTTAGAAAAAATTTCCCATAATCTTGGCAAAGTATTTGAATATTTTTGAAAATTTTTCAATACATAAGGTTTTTATTTTTTTTCAATAAAAGAGATAAAAATAAAATAAAATATATTTTTTGTTGCAATAAGAGAAATTAAAGAAATTATTTTTAAATATCAAAATCAAGAGTTTTTTGTTAAAATTAAAGGATAACACATGATTAATTTGTATTATTTTAAAATAGATATTATTATGATGTTAATCATTTTTCACGTGTAATTGTAATCTTAAATTCAACTTTAATTTTCGTTAACAAAAAATTATCTTGTTAATAGATTTTAATTAATTTTAAATTTTTTAAAAAAGATAAATTTTTTAAATGATTACTCATATTTAATAAAAAAATTGATAATGACTCTTTTGGTTTTTAAATTCGTCTAGCATTTCTAAAATTGTTATAACAAATAGTTTTATTTTTTAAAATATTAAACTAACAAAAAATATATAATTTTTTTCATTTTTATATTTTACTTTTTTTAATTTTGTTTGTATACACAGTGCCTTGTCAATATTTCAGCAAAATTATGGCCTGGATTTAAATCCATGGTGTACCTATTTGGGATCCAGCTATGTTATGGCTACAACAACTCAAGAGGCATTGAATAAAATTGCTTAGAAAAATTAATTTGGATTGCAAATGTGATATGACAATGTCTGTCTTATGATGGTGACATTTAGCTTGGAATCATTTACGTAACTATTATATATTCTGTTTTTTCTTCTAGCAGTTGTCTTTAGTAACTTTTTCTTCCATTCAGCCAAAAAAAAAACATTTTTCAGCTAAAAAAAAAAAACAATTAAGCACTTTCATAATAGACCATATGGCAGAATGAACAAAAATTCTAGGAGAAACCAATAATGGCGTGCAATTGTTGCTTTTATTACTCGTTTCTTATTATTTACTTTTTTACTTCTTAAAAATTGCTATATATGGTTATTAAAAGAAAAACCATGATTGATTATAAAAATGAACAAATAAATTAAATATAATACCACTTATAGCATAATTAATTAGTCTATATTATATATTAACTAAATCATGTATTTTATTATTAAAAAATATAGTTTTTAGTAATTCATTAAAATATTGTTTCCTTGTATATTCGAAATGCATTTTTTGCCTTTTGTTTAAAAAAAAATAAAAAATAGTTCCGAAAACAATAATCAGATTAGAGTCTAAACAAATAATTATATGGCCACGCCAAAGATTTGAATCTAAGAAGTGGATATATCAAGAAATAAGGTTTCTCTTGGGACTCTAAATTTTGTCTTTGTCTGTTCAGACTTCAGAATCTTTGAGAAGAAACAAGATGGGGGCCAAACCAAGTATTATACATTTCTCAATATATAGAGAGAAAAACTATATTAAATCTACTTGAAAATTTTCTTTTTATTGAGGTCACTCAATTAATCCACTTTGGTTCTTTATATATATGTACTTCAAAACGTTTTCCATAGCCATTTAATTTTGAAGATAGAGCAGTTTTGGGAAGATTGAAAAAATGGTTCTCAACTTATCAATCCTAGTGTTAATGATAATGATGCCACTGATCAGCACCAGCCATTGTTGTGCAGCCGACGCAATGAAGAAGAACAAGAGCATCAGCAAATCGGCCGTGCGGTGGTTCGAATAACGAGGAGTGCCTGTTCCTTACAAATGACGTAGAAATGGAGTTCTTGATGGATTCAGAAGCAAGCAAAATGGTTCTTGAAACAAGTGCATCGGCCTTCACCGACAGTAAGTATCTAGTTGGGAAAGCCCTGATCCCAGGTGAAGCTGTTTGCGACCGTATATCTGGACCTTCTTGCCTTCCAAAGAAAAATCCCGGTCGGAAGGTACCTCCTCATTGTACCCCACCATCGTACAACAAAGATTGCCACCGCTTTTGATTTGCCCCTCAGCTATAAAAGCCCTCCTGCAGCTTCTCCATTTATTTTTGTAATTTATAAGTACCTTTTTCATTTTATGTTATTCTGTTGTATGCATCTTTATGTATCATTTGGATTATCATCACCATGGTATCTATACTATATACAAAAGTGTACTTTAAATTAATCATCTATTAATTCCAAAAAGTGCAAATAGTAAACTATAAATATGTATCTTCGATTATTTTTAAATTAATTACTGTATTTAATTAATGATTTTTTTATTAAATTAAAAATATTGACTAGCTTTTATTACATTCCTTATAACATTGAAGGCGAAGAGCGGCAGACCAGTCCCCTCTTTAATTTTCCCAAGAATTAACCTTTGCATAATTTTGTTCCTTTACTGGAATTGCAAAGTGTTGATTTTCCAAAGGTTTTGTTGAAAAATATAAAAACTTTGAAAGAGGTTGGCTGGAAGCTACTGCAGCAATTCTAAATTCGCCTAATTAATTATCACTTCAAGTATAGATCCAATAATGCATTCCCTCAATGTAATTCAACTACAAATTAATTTCACGGCTATTTCTTTTTAAAATTCCATCGAACCTTTTATATTGTAACCAATGATTTTTATTTTTAGTTATTTTTAATTTGATTTAATTTTTCAATCACCATTAATAATAAAAATATATTGTTACTTTATCATATTTGATATTACTTTTCTTTTATTTATTTTTTATACATATTCAATTAAATTCCGTTTATAATTTATTCATTCTTAATGATCTTAAGTCATGTACTTTTCTATTGACTTGAATTTCATATTTGCATCAATCTTTCTTTGATTTCAAAATATTATATCGAAATTTTTATAATACAACAAAATAAAAATTTTACATTCCATGAAATAGGGAAGAAAACATAATTTTCTTTTCTTTTTTTTACTTTTGCTTTCGATTTTACCTTTCACTTGTAGTTTTTTTGAATGTCAAGTTTATTTAAGTTTAATATTTGTGGTTTTATTATATATATTCTATTTAATTTGCTTTACATGAATCTACAGAACAATTTTTTTTTTTGGGTATAACAGCATAATTTTTAAATTAAGATGTTAATTACTTTCACTTATATCATGAATGGATGCTTTTTGTCAACAATTTTATTATGATCAACTATTTGGTCATGGCTAATTCTATTTGCTACTAAATAAAATAATTAAATAAGAAATATGTAGTGAGTTTAATTTGTATTTTCTAATATATGCATAGTTGTTTGATGATTTAAAAGGTTTTAAAATAATAACTTAGGCAATTTTGCTATTTAATACCCAACATGATACATAACAAACAATTAAATAAATTTTATTTTAATGGAAATTGTTAAAAGATAGAAATAGCTCTTTATTTTCAATTTTATAATATATAACAATAAGTTATACAAATTTTAAGGTAAGTGACATACTTATTTTCACCAAATAATTCAAAAACATTGATTTAATATAATTTTGTATTCAACATTTTGTCATGCACTTTCTTTTTTGATAATATTTTTATTCTAATTTTTATATTTCAATTCAAATAATTGTAAGTACAAAAAATATATTACCAAATATGTGTCAAAATAATTTCTTTTTCTTATCCAGTTAAATTTTATTAAATTTGTTAAATTTTCATGTTATAATTTCTCAAAAAAATGTTAATAAAAATTTGTTTTTTGAAAAATATTTTGGAAACTTTTCTAATTTTGAAGAAAACAATGAAACTTTAAAATAAATAATTGATTTTCATTTCCAATGATTTTTTTTCTTATAACCGTATGTATACATAAAGTATTTCAATGATTTTCTTAATTAGGTCAATCAAATACTAATTTGATCACAAGCAAACTAATCAAATAAATATGATATTTATTTTAACACATAAAAATTGTTTCACTTTAATTTCTTTTGAAAATTTTGTGTTCTATTTTTAGAGATAAAAAGTAAGATAATTCAATTGTATATATTAAATTATAAATTTACGATAAGATTAGATAAATAATAATATTAAATTATTAACTTATAGGTAACAATAGACTAAGTTCTCTTAAGTATACCATTATATATATATATATAGGAGGGATTAAATTACATCAAAAAAATTTTATATCTTTTTACAACTTCTTTTAATTATTGATTTCAGTAAATCTATCGAAATCAATACTTAAAAAAATATATAAAACTAAAAAGTTTTATATTGATGTAAGCTAATATCTCTTCATATACATAATACATATATATATATATATATATATATACCACTCATATTACAAAATATGATTTCTAACATTATATATTGAAAATACAATTTCTTATCAAAATTATAAATAAACTATTTTTTTTAAATAAAAATTTTGTTTTTTTAATAAATAATCCTTTACTTTTTAAATAATAGTGTATATAAAAACATATAATTGATTTGTTTGCCAGTACATAACATAGGCTTAAAATTAGTTTATATCTAAATATCTCAATTCTTAATTTTAAAAAAATATAATTCTTTAACTTGTATTTACTTATTATAAATGATTTTCAATTTAAAATGAATAAATTTGTCAACATTATATTTTTACAACATGTAAACTTAAGTTTAATATTTATACAAGTATCATAATAATGAAAACTGACTTGGCAAATATTCAATTATGATTTTTTTTTCCAACTAATTTTTTTATTGTATTTTACATGTTCATTTTATTTAAAAATTGTTACATGTCAAAATAATTAATATGATTACTTTAAATACCTTTTCATCTTTCATAATATAAAAATACAACATAAAAAATTAGAATGTTTTAATTTATCGTATCAAAATTTTTTATTTTAGTATTTTAAAATTTTATTTTTTTAAAAAAATATATTGTAAAATTTTCACTTTAATACTTTAAATATTAAATATAATAAAAATGTTAATATTGTACAAAAATATAATGATTTTAATTTTATAAAGAATACTATTAGTGATTTATAATTAAAAATCATGAGATTAATATTTTAATATATTTATATATTATTATATTTATAATTGTAAATTTTATTTTTATTATATATTTATATTTATTTTTTAATATTAATAAATTTGATATATTTTTAAAAAATTATTATAAAATATTACTTTAACCCTACAAAATTAAACGTAAAAATGGACTGATTTTCCATCACAAGTGTTCTTTTCTCACTTGTCAAGTAAAAGAAATTTCGGGTTCTCGTGGGATCACAGGAGGATCGGAGGTTTAATTTAATTTATAAAGGATCAAGAATTTTCAATTATTTAGTCAAAAAAGAAAGAATTTTCAATTATTACTTATCTTTTAGCCCTTACATGGGCTGCGGTCCCAAAGCAAGAATGGACGAGACATGAAATAAAACAAAAAAACAACTAATCAAACGCTTGCAACTGTTGGCCAGTTGGGTGGTTCGATTGATTTTATTCACACATGTCCATTCAAGTCCAGAATTAATGGCATCCAAAAGCTGTCCAACTTTAGCATAAAGGACAAATATTATCAAGGTTCTTTAACTTTTTATAATTATTTGTCTATATTTGATGAATGGTCACTTTATTAACTGTACTCACTATCATGAATGGTCAATTAACAGGATTTTCTTTAACATTTTTTAATGTGATGATTAATTAATGCACTAATTAATTAAATATTCGATAGTCACTCCTTCATATTTTTCAATTAGCAATTTTCTTTTTGGCAAGTTAAAAAGCACTTGATGCGATTATTTTGCAGCAATTACACGAAGCAATATACAATTTCTTTTTATGAATTACAACCATATTTTATTTTAATTTAGTGTTCTTTTTGCCATACTTTTATGCTAATTAATCTTTCCATACAAAATTTCCAACTTCATACTATAGTTTTTAGAAGCAAAAACCAAATATATATATATATATATATATTTGTTTGAACTATTTCCAACAAATAATTTGATGAATTATTTATCGATTTGGGTTGATATTTATCCTAATAATACATTTCACCTTATGAATAATTTTTTTCTCGTCCAAAAAAATTATGAATAATATTTTAATTTAATTAGTTTTAACTTTTTGTGAGCTGTAATTCATTACCTCGTCTTTCTTAGAAGCAAAAACTAAAAAAAAAAAAAAATAGCGAATTAGAAAATAGAATATCTAATGTTTAACCTGTTTTATTTTTCAAAATTTTTTTATTACTTTTATATATTAATTTTTCTTTGTGACGTGCCTCGCGGATGAATACTCATTGTTTTATTCATTTTTTGAAAATATAATTGTATGATAAATAACATTAAAAAGAATATGTTAACTAAAATTTGCATTAACATATAAAATTTGTTTCATGTGCAAATTATATTAAATTAATATAAACTTGCTTTTTAACGAGTGCAATGCACAGATTTTTTTATTATTTTTTTTATAATTTTAATTTTTTAACTTATTTTAATTTTTATATTATCTAAATAAAAGACTATATATTTTAATCTTTTATTTGTAAAACAATAATCTGTCATATTTTGATCCTAAAGTTTTGATTTTAAAAATGCATATATATATATGTATGATCTGTTTGATTTATTGTATAAAATGAAAAAAAAATAAATAAAAGTGTTTGATTCATTAATTATGAATTATCTGAAGTTGTTGAGTAAATATGTAAAGTATAAAAAGGCTTTTATATGATAAAAATGAAAAATATATATATAAAGTGGTAGAAAAAAATGTCTGATCTATGAATTATTTTGTAATTTTCTTTAAAATATTGAAAGTATATAACTATATATAAATATAAACCAATGATGATGATATATGATACGATCAAGTTGAACATCTCTTGAGTCATTTATCTTAAAATAAAAGCAAAAAACATAATATTTTTATTATTAGTACCTCATCAATTAATTCAAAACAATTATTCATAGATTGAAGTAAAAAATGAAATGAGTTTTTTTTTTCTAAAAATAATAGTACTTATTTTATCAGAACCAAATTGTATGATCTCAAGAATTAATTCATAAGAAAATAAATTACTTCTGAAATATATGAAAATGTGAAAGTAAAAAAAAATCAGTGTTTTGTTATAATAAGTTAAAATCCAAAAAAATCACCAAGAATAATAAAAAAAAAATAATTTTAAGAAAAAGATATCCTAATAAGTTATATTTTAATATAAATTTTTTTAGAAAACAAAAAAATTTTAATAAACATCTATGAACGTACCATCACTTTGTGATAATTGATCAAAACACCTAAACAAAATATGAAAAAAAAAAAGAATTAGTAAATGAATGTTAAAAGAAAAATGAATTGATATAAATATTAGTTTTTTATAAAAATAAAATAATAAAACTAATAGCATACCTTTCATAGAAAAGTTGTAAACTGAAAAACTAATAATGGTGTAACACACACTATTTATAGATTTATTGCATGACAATTAGAGTGTATAGATAATTTTTAAATTGATAAATATATTTTGAATTTAAAAAATATAATAAGTAATATTTATCTTTTTAAATTTTAAAAACTCCTAAACAAAATATGAAAGAAAAAGAATTAGTAAATGTATGTTGAAAGAAAAATGAATTGATATAAATATTAGTTTTTTATAAAAATAAAATCATAAAAGTAATAGTATACCTTTCAAAGAAAAGTTGTAAATTGAAAAAATAATAATGGCGCAATACACCCTATTTGTAGATTTATTGCATGACAATTAAAGTGCATAGATAATTTTCAAATTGATAAATATATTTTGAATTTTAAAAAATATAATAAGTGATATTTATCTTCTTAAATTTAAAAATATTTAAAAAAATAAATGAATATAAATTTTTTTTATGAAAGTAAAAATATCAAAATTTAAGATTTTAAAATTAAAAAAGAAATATATCTACGTAATTAATGAAACCTGAATTAAATAAAATTAACTTTTAAAATTTTAAATTTATATTATAATTTACTTTTTATTCTAAATGGATAATTTTACCTATGTAATTATTTTAAACTTATATTGGCGGAAAGAAATGTTGAAAATGTTAAACCAACACTTAAAAATTTTAAATCAAAATTTATCATAAAAAGATATAGCTAAAATTGGAACAACAATTACTATAAAAAATAATAAAGAGTTAATTATAAATAATATGATAAAATTTTATTTTATATATATTGTCGTAACAATTTTGGAACCGCTAGACGTAAAGGAATTTTAAAATCGAAATAAATGAGAGAGCTGTCACCAATCTTTGTTAGGGTGTAATTGATCAACCAAAAATTTATCTTTTTAATAAAACTATAAAAGTAAGTTTAAAGTTTATCAAAAAGATAAATTTTGATAACAAAAAATCAGGTTAGGTCTGAGAGTCAATTAAGTGTGAGGAAAGATTAGCACCTTATTATGCCCATAAATTGGTACCATTTAATTATGCGTTATTTTCGGTGTTGGATAAAAATAGTTTTAATTTGAAATTTAACACTAATTTCCTTCATTTGAAAAAATAAAATTTGCTAAAGCTCTTTATTTAGGAATATTGAGAAAATCTTAAAGTTAAATAATTATTTTAAAATTCTCCAACATTTAAACAGAATTTAAAATAACTCTTTTCGCTTAAGATTTAACATGATAATCCTTAAAATGAAATAACAGTCTTTATAAAAGATAATTATTAGTGACTCTCCAACATCTAAGCAGAATACCAAGAATTATTTCCTTCGGAATATTATTTTTATTTTATTTTATAATATCACAAAATTTTTTTAAAATGTATTATTTTTTTTATTATAAAATATTTTATCATCAAATAGTAAATAAAAATTAAAGAGAGAACAATGATAACACGCTAACGTATGTATGTTAATGAATGTCATGTAAAAAGAAATGCAATTTAAAAGTTGAGTTTTCAAGTATAACTTTTAAGTATAATGAGACCACCCTGACTCTCTAACATCTAGGCAAAACTTAGGTGCGACAGTTTATATTTAAGAATCTAATTTACTATTATAATTTTTATTTATTAATCTTATTATTAATGCGAATTAAGAACTCGTGTGAAAAAATTTAACGAAGTAAAGTTTCCTAAACACCTCATCATCTAGGCGACATTCGAGAATAAATTACTTCAAATGAGATTTTCACACGTGTCCTTAGAATTTTCAAAATGTTTTGAGTAAGGGTTTGAGTAAAGGTTTTAAAGGTTAGGGTTTCAAGATTTTGAAGATTCAGATTTTAGGATTTTGGGTTAAGTTTTGAGGGTTTTAGGGTTTAGTTTTAAGGTTTAGAGGGTTTAAAGGCTTGGATTTTAGGGTATGGAAGGTTTAGAATTTTGATTTTAGAGTTTGGAGATTTTAGGATTTTGATTTTAAAATTTGAGGTTTGGGGTTTTGATTTAAGGGTTTTGATTTTAGGAATTTTGGGTTTTGGGGCTTGGATTTAAAGGTTAAGAGGTTTTAGGGTTTTGAAATTTAAGAATTAGCGTTTAAAATTTTGTTTTGTTAAGAAAAAGTAAATATCTCTAAAAATCTCTAACATCTAGATGAATTTTCGGAGCAAGTTCAATTTTAGTGATTTTTTAAAATTAATTAAAAATTTCTTATATATATATATATTTATGAAAATTTATTAATAATAATTTTTCAACATGTAGGTGAAATTATTTTTACAAATATGTTTTATTCCCTTCAACATCTAGGTAGGGAAAATAAGAAAAAATATTCTTATTATAATTTTTTAGATTATTATTATTATTTTAAGCATTTTTAATATTTTTTATTAGTTATCTTACTTGTTTTCATTTTTATTATTAATAAAAAAATCAAATAATTATTCTAATAAATTTAAAAATTTATCATGCATAAAAATAAAAATAAAAATAAAAAAATTACTCAAAATAAGAAAAATAATAATATATAAAAAATAGAAAATTCAAAAAAAATTTTTTGAACTGGTCAATAGCGATTCGGTCCGGTCTAGGGAACGATTTGGTCCGGTCTGATCAAACTGGTTTAGAGTTGAATAAGGAGTCGGGTTGACGGGTCAGTTGCAGGGACCCTACGTCAGGTCCCGGTTGATGCGCGAATCTCTTTGGCTAAAATGGTGTCGTTTTGGATGTTCCTCTAAATGACGTCGTTTTGAATTTCAATCTTCTATAAAAGCAAAAGAAAAAATTTTTACTTCATTTTTCTCTTCTCTCACTCTCTAGCTTTCTTTTCTTCAAAGCTTTTCTCTCTAAGCTATCGGACAGTGACCGTCTTCCGCTTTGGCCGTCGTCTCCCATCACCGACGATTGAAAAGTCTAAAAAAGGTCAAAAAAATTCCCTGTATTCTCCTGAGCTTCGATCCAGCCTTTATTTCACTAGAAACTGTCCCGATTTGACGTAGATCGGAGTTTGAAGATTTTTGTTTCTTCTTTTTTTTTCTTTTTTTTTTGTAAATGGAAGACTGATCTGATTTTTTATTCTTGCAGGGTACTCAACACTGAGGTTGCTCCTTATGGGGAGGACTATTTTTCTTTACTTTTGTTTTTCTGTTTTGGGGGTTTGTGTAGGTAAAGAGGGATCGATACTGGTGGGTGAGTGTGATGGGATTGGCTTTTAGGGGATGGAAAGTTGGGTTTCTGACGTATTCTAAGGGTGCAAGAGAGGCTGAAAGGGGAAACATTGGGGGCTTTTATAGGGCTAAAAATGGTGGTAGCCAATGGAGCATACGTATGGCGAGCTATAGGTGTGATGGTAGGGTAAGGTTAATGGTTTCGAGCAGTTGGGGTAAGTGAGGTGCAGGGGCTCTGATGGGATTGGGGATGGTGGTGATATGGTGGGTGGTAGTGGTGGCGTGTAAGGCACCACTGCCATCTTAATTTTTTTCTCTTTTTTTTTATCAATTATCACTTTTATTTTTATTTTTTTTATATTAATTAAATCAATATTATTATTATTATTAAACCAAAGATTGGAAATGATAGATCCGAATAAAATTTGGTGTCTACATATATGAATTGATCTTTGATTTAAATTTTGAAAGTTTTGAATAACTAAAATTTTTTTCAAATATATATATTTTTATAAATAGTCTAAAATTAATAAATATTTATGTATCATTATAAAGAGAAATTAAAAAAAAATTTCTATATGTCAAAAAGAGAAACTATCTACATAAACGTCCATATTAGCAAATCTTTTTTCTAGAAACCATGTATCCTATAATAATATTATATATAATATATCATTTAAAAGAACATTATCATAACGTATAAATCCTAGACTTGTCACTAGACATTACTTAGGAGTCGCCATTAATCTTTTTTTGTATAGATGTGATAGGACACTTAACTGAATATGTTCTATTTTAAAGAGATATCCCAAGCTTGACTAAAGTATTTTTAAAAAGTATATTTTAGTCTACAAAATCAAATCTAGATTTAGAAGTATGATTACATGTAATGAAGGTTATTGCACCCTTACATCTCTTATCCAAAAGATGGTACTCATATTATCCAAAAGCCTTAAAAATCTTATCAAATAATTTAATATTAAAAATTATCCTTAAATTACTCTAATATATTAGTAATAATTTAAGAATATTCTTTCATCTTAAAAGTATTCAAGAAGACTATTTATCACGCTTTGAAAATGTTATGTTGTCAAATTCATTAATATTTTATAAAATTTTTAGTTTGTGATAATCAAATGAGATTGAAATTCTCATATAAATTCTCCAATTTGTTGATAAAATTTAGGAGGGATTTCTCACCTAAGAATTTACATAAAGATTGTTATTTGCAACGCTCTTAGTAATTTCATCATCGAATATTCAAAATTTGATTTTATAAAAAGATTTTATTTTTAAAAATATCTTCAAATATGTTGGTAGAATTTTTTACTGTTGGTAGGATCTTACAGAAACTATTTCTTTTTTCTTTTAAATCTTCAATAAAAATCATAAGATTTTTTAATATGTTGATAAAATCTTATATTTAAAATCACAAGCCTTCTAATATGGTAGTAAAGTTTTTTGAAAACTTTTTTTTTTTGTTTACCTTGAAATTTAATTTTTATGAAAAATTCATAAAGTTCTCTAGGTTGTTGGTAAAATGTTATTTTTAAAATCACAAATCTTCCTATGTTGGTTAGAATTTATACTATTGAAAATTTTATTTATTGGGAACTTGAATCTTTCTCTATGTTGGTAAAGTTTATTTTTATTTAAAAATATATATTTTTTACTTTTTATAAAAAATATTTACAAATATATAAATACATAAATAATCAAATAAAATAAATAAAAATAAATAAAATATACAAATAAATAAAAAATAAAAAACATTAAAAAATAAAAATAAAAATATACAAAAAAAAAGCTCAGCTTAACGGTTGAGGAGGTGCGGCTGCAAACATAAAAGACAACTAAGATATGGCGAAACTCAAGGCTAGCTGGGTCGGCTTGGAAGCTCACTTGGCTTAAGAAGATTCCGGTCGTTGGGCCATGCGGTAAGGTTTGGGTTGGATTAATGCAAAACGCGTAAATCCTAAGGTTTAATCTTACATAAAACAACTTTGTTTCGGACGATATAAAAACTTGAAGTTTCAGTTTTCCTTCCTAACCCACTTATTCTTTCTCTCTCTTCCTTATCACTTTTTACTATTTCTCTCTCTAAAGGAAAAATCCGATAGCCAAAATTGGGAATATCATCGGGATCTCGAGATCTGCCATCGAAATTTTGTTAAGAGTTTTTTGATGGTCGTCGTAATTTGTAAAATGTCATCGGGAACTAGGAATTTAACCAAAAAATTTAATTGAAAAATTCAAGATTTTCTAATAAAAAAATGGTAGAAAACTTCTTTTTTCTAGAGTTCGATCCTTCAATGCTGTTCTCCTTTTCTGATTACTCCGATTCCCTAAAAACAAACTTCAAACAACTTTAACTCACTAATTTCACTCTCTTTTTCTAATTGCTATGATTATACCTAATTGCTCTATTTGCATTGTTTTTCTGTCGTGATTGCCTTGTGTTTGCTATCTTTCATTGCTGTGTGATTGTTGTTGATTGTTGTTGATCTATTTATAGATCAAAATTCCTTCAGAGATAAGAGCTAGGATCAAATTGAACTTCTAAGTACATGAATTATCGTCCCAGAATTAGTCTTAAATTCACAACATTATCACAACCTTAGCCAATAAAACTTTAAGTCTCGGCTTTCTTTTCTTTTTTTTAAAGCAATCAAATAATTAATCTATTAAAACATGATAAAAAAATTAAATAATTAAATTAACTCAAAAGATAAACAATAAACCAAAAAAAATATATAGATAATGATAGAACTGGAAATAAAGAATAAAAAAATAAAAATGAAAATGATAAATAAAACTAAATGATTAACCCAACATATATCTATATCTATATATATATATATATATATATATATATATATGCAGATAGAATTAAAAGTAAAAATAAAAAAAAAAATCCAACATTTGAGCTCGGGCCGAGCTTAACTGATTTGAGTTATTAAACTTGAAATCTAATCGAACCTAATTAATTCAAATTTCAGATTAAATAAAGTGTTTATAAACATAAAAATATAAATTTCAAATTCACAAGTACATATCTGTATTTCAAATTCACCCATAAATAGGGATATATTATATATATAATTTATGAATTTAGAAATAATTATGAAAATTATATTTACATGTGTTTTGGCACATAACTTATACTACATCTAACATTCAAGTACCTTATTTTAATTAAATTCAATTTACCGCCCCGAACCTTAATTAATTTCTTTCCCATCTCTATAAAATGGTCTACTTACCCTTCTATATTGAGTAGCAAAGTGAGTGGTGAGAAAGAAAGAAAGAAAGAAAGAAAGAAAATGCGGTTTCATCAGTTCTCTCTGGCGTTAGTAGTAATGATGATAGTTCTTCTGAAATTGAATTGTGGTAGAGCTGATGTCCTAGTGATGAAGAGCAAGAGTAGCACTTATTAGTGCAATGGCCGCCTCGACAATTGCCGAATTGCAGAGGATTTGGAGTTGGACTTGCTAATGAATTCTAATGTTATCAGAATCTTCGCGGGTGGTAGTAACGACCAACCAGTAATTTCTGGAACGGGAAATCCTACATCTCAAGTGACAAGATGCCCAACTGGAAAACCATATGATCATTGTATTCCCCATGTCCCTGGACCTAAACCTGAGCGTGGGGGTATATACAATAAATCTTGTAACCAGCAGACAAATTAAGTCCCCTGAAAGTTGTCAATTTCAACACCAAGCCATTAATCTTTGGTATCCTTTTACATTATAATTTACCTTTCCTGCAGCATGATATATTCCTATGTATATTATATCCTTCATCTTGTAATAACAAGGGTGATATTAATTGAGCTGGGAAACGTATTATCAGAAATCAAACAAACAGAAATTGCACGTATTAATTTATGTTAATCTCTTATGTAAAAAATTTGCATTTTATATTATTTTCATGCATATTATTATTATTATTGTTATTATATAATACTTTCAACTTAATTATTCTTGACTCCACATTCTATTGTTGAATCTGTAAATTTATTGTTAATGATTGGAATAGAGTCTCTAAGTTTGGCTTGACGGCATATGGTGATGGCATGCTGGAGTTTGAGGTTTAAACCCCTCCCCCAGCCGAAGGTAAGTCCTGCAGTCAATGGCGAATCCTCTGAAGATGGCTCCCAAAAATTTTGAAATATATATATATATATATGTTATTTTTATAATAATTTAGAACTTTTTTTTATAAAAAAAAAAACAAAACTAGTTTGTTTTCGTCATACTTAAATTTATTGAGTTGACATATATATCATTTTATTCTATATATTTATATTGGATATATAGTTACAAAACTTATTTGTATCTAAATATTTCAGTTCTTAATTTCAAAAGAAAAATTACAATTTTCTAACTTGTGTTTACTTATTATAAATTATTTTCAATTTAAAATAAATAAATTTATTAACACTATTCACAAACATGTAAATTTAAGTTCAATATATATGCACACTAAAAAAAAAAAAGTTTAATATATATATGCAAGTATTATAATAACTAAAACTAACTTGACAAATATTCAATTGTAATTCTTTTTTCAAACAATTTTTTTACCATATTTTGCATGTTTATTTTATTTAAAAATTATTACATGTCAAAATAATTAATATAATTAGTTTAAATACCTTTTCATTTTTCATAATGTTAAAATACACATCAAAGAGTAGAATGTTTTAATTTATAGTATTAAAGTCCTTACTTTATTATTTTAAAATTTAAATTTTATTTAAAAAAATTTTTTTTTGTGATTTTTTCATTTTAATATTTTAAATATTAAATATGATAAAATAATGTATGAATATTATAAAAGAATATAATAATTTTATTTTTATAAAGAATATTATTAATTAATAATTTGTAATTAAAAATCATGAGGTTAATTATTTAATATATCCATTTAATTATATATTTATATATTAACAAACTTTTAATTGTAAATTTTATTATTATATAGATATATTTTTTATTATTAATAAATTTAATATATTTTAAAATAATTATTATAAAATTTTACTTTAACCCTCACAAAATTAATTGTCAAAATCCTCAGTGTACTTTTCTCACTTGACAAGTAAAAGAAATTTCAGATTCCTATGGGACATAGGAGTATCGGAGGTTTAATTTAATTTATAAATGAGCAAGAATTTTCAATTATTTAGTAAAAAAAAAAGAATACTTTTATCATGTAATAATAAAATTACTGCACTTACATCAACATAAATTTTATACTCTTTTTTAATCTTTAAATTAAAAAGTTTAAAATTAAATATTTTATTTTAATATAAATTAATCATGAATTTAACTTTGATTCAATGATAAAAAAATTTTATATAAAACTTATACTAATATAAGTGGATTGCTATTCTCAAATTATTATATATATGTATGAATACGTGAATGCATAAGAGATTTAAAGATATTTTTTTAAAATATCAAATTGATAGAATTTACTTTAAATTCAATTCGATTATAATAATTTTCCGTACAATAAGTGACAAATGAAATTGAGAATTGAGGTTTATGACATTTAAAAAACGTATGATTTAAAATTTAACATTAGAGGTGATGGATCTATTAGACTTTTTCTAAACCAAAACAAAAATTACTCACTTATTTACATATTAATCTATTATTAAAATAATAAAATACTATTTTATATTAATATTTTTAAATTAAAATTAGATAAAAACATGTCAACAAAGCTTTGACTTAGTTGGTCGCAGAGAAAAATTCTTAAAACTCTGAAATTTTAAGTTTAAATTTCATTGGTAAGATTTTAAAATTGTGTGTTTATATTTTAGTTGATTATTTAATGATTTTTTATACAGATATAATATTTCAAAATGATGATAACTTCTTTAAAAATTTTATATAAAAATATATTATATTTTTTAATAAATATATAATCAAACTGGACTGGAGTCTAAAAATTTATAGTGCTAAATTTGGCTGGAATGGTGTTGAACCCGCAAGATTTAAGGATTGCTGGGTCCCTGAAACCTCCAATTAATTGGACTTTGAAACTTTCCGTGTCCAATACATCAGTGTCGACTATCAACCAGTTACTTGTCCAGCAATTCTTTCGTGCCCCCAGCTCTCCCAGTACACAAGAATGGACTCACTCACTGCCTGCACATGAAAGCACTTGGCCTTGTTATTTCTTAGGTCAATAAATCATGAACAGAATATAATGACATAAAAAGCAATTACCTATGAACAAAAAATAAAAAAAAGCAATTACCTCTTTTGTGCTGAAATAGAAGAACATTGTTTAGTAAAGAGGGATAGAGCTTATGAGGCTAGGGTTAAGAAGTGGCGATTTTATGAAGAGATTGAGGAGAAACTGATAAGTAGAGTGAATAAGAAATGGAAAAAAAAAAAGGCAAAAAAACGATGAAGAAGAGCAGCTTCAAGGAAAGAGTCCAAAGGAGATTTTTACATAGTAAACGGATCGATTTTGGATGGAGATTTTCGAAATCGAAATAACGTTATTTGCAAAAGAGAGGAAGAGAAACAGCTACGGGAGAAAGCAGAAGCGATTTGGAGAGTGGACAAACAGCTTGGGATTACTTGTTCAGGCGATAAGGAAGTGATGATTAAAAAATTAGATCAGCTATTGGAAGGTTCCGATTAGTGGGTGCAGATCCAAGTGAGTAATTTTTCCATATCATCCTTTCCTATTTTGTCAGGAGAAATTACGGTGGGTTTAAGCTGAATAATGTTGGTGCTCTGTTTGTTGATTATGTGGTAAAGTAGGAATGACTGACTGGTAACATATTCGCTAATTAATGTCTCATTAATGTCCCTTGGGTGTGTGTGTATATAATGACATCAATATCATGGTTTGTTGATGAAATCTCAAGTGGCATGAAGATAGAACTCAACTTTAAAAGGATGCTATTGCAGGAAACCAAATTGGAAATAATTTGGCCCTAAATGATTGGGCGTTCACTCCTGTAGAGGGCAGATCAGGAGGTTTGTTCATTATATGGGATGAAATTGTAAACGCATATGATCCGAGTGGTCAGGAAGATGAGAGGCTGTGGGATGAAATGCTGATGCTAAAGGATGACTGAAAAAAGAATTGGGGCTGGCAAGGGATTTACGCAGATGAAAATAAGGGTTGTGTCTGGACTGATAAGTTTTATTTCGAAGAGAGGAGCTTTTGGACCTGACCACAAGTGATAAAAGGTTATGATAATATTGTGTACGGTGGAGGTGTAGATGTAGGTGTAAGGTGGAGGTGTAGAGTTATGATGATAGGTGTGATAAGGTGTTGGTGTGCGGGGACAAGTTGCATCTATTGCCTCGTTTTGGCTCTGTTTATACAGAGATGAACCAAAAAGTAACGTCATAATTTAAAACCTTATTGCTTCACTTATGAATATATTTATAAATTTTATATGTTTAATTATGTAAAAATAATTTCTCAAAAATAAGATAAAAAAATGGTGTAAAATTATCCAAAGTTGAAAACAAAACCTTATTATATATATATATATATATTTTGATGGAATACAATACGTTCATTATTAAACAAAAGTTATGTTTTAATATTCGCCTCCTCCAAAATATGCAATCACCGAATTAACTTTGTGTTGGATTCACCATCGATTTCAACGTATCCATCCTCACCAACGCCTCCACGAAAAACCAAGACGACAACTTCAAATCAAGCAATCTAAGGGTGGAGCGTTTCGTTGGTTTCGAGGACATCAGATGCTATTTTCTTGGGTAAAAAAATGTGAAGGAGTGCTGTTCTTTTAGAAAAATAAAAGAGGTGTTTTCAATTTTTGTTATCCTAAAATCCATACAAGAGGGAAAGTTGAAAGAAAAACCCTAATTTTTTTTAATTTTATTTAATAAAAATGTGCTTAATATATAAAATTATGATAAAATTAGAATCCAAAAAAATAATATTATTTTATTTATATTTGATTTATATAAAAATTAAGATATGAAAATTTTATTTATCGATTAAAATTATCTTTCGTCAAAATTTATATAATTTAAATTATTGATGTAATTTTTAAATGTATAATAAAATATATAAATTTAATTTCATAAATTAAAAAAAAATCTTCTTGAGATGATTGGAATGTCTTATGTCAAAATAATAATTAATTTTTCTTACAATTCTATCACTTTTATTTATATACAAATTAAATATGATATTAAATAATTATCATTTTATTTTATCCATTATATTATGTATTAAACATGATCTAAATATAGTAAATTAATAAGTATTTATTTTTAATGATCTTTTTTTTTTTTAGGTTTTAATTTTTTTAAAGAAAATGGGATTGCATTTATTCTTATATATATATATATATATATTGCTTTTAAGGTTTGAGATGGCACTCATTAATCATAGTGAATTAATGTTATATATAAACCATGAACCCATTTGCAAAATTTACGAGTTATTAGTATATTCGATTATTTGACTCAATTAATTATTAGTGCATAAAAAGTGAAAGTAGAGAACAGAGACATCAAATACAAAGGGAAAAACAGTTGACGAAATTTAAAAAAAAAAAGAAAGATAAATAGCCTACAAGAGCTAAGACAATACACCAAAAGAAAACTTGTTTTTATTATTAAAAAAAAAAAAAAACTGCCGCACGTAAAGAATGGAAATTAGGAATTTTATATATATATATATACTAGAAATAACACCACCTCCGGAAGCATCAACATGCGGAAGGGCCACGAAGAAATGCACCTTTCCTTTTCTGATCATAAACGCAAAATTGCCAATAGATCCATAAGAAATTTTAAAACTAACCAGCCCGAGCCAATGTCTTGGACCACTATGAATGACAGACCCCATTAAGGATCATATCTTTAAACTAAGAAAAATTAACCTTTATTTACTCACTTTGACAATGTTTTCCCTTTTTTTTTTTTTTATCTGATCGGCAATTGTGCAGCCCTACTTGCAATTACCATTCAGATTTTGTTTGTATATACAGTGTTGAGGAATTTTGGGCTTGTTTCTGCGTGGCACGCAACCATGATAAGGCTTACCTCTCCCACAATTATCGAATACTTGTCTACCAAAGGTGGATCACTAACCCAATTTTTGAAGAATAAAAAAAACAAGAACAGCTTTGTTCGGCCTCAAAAGTTTAATAACCCGTGAAATAAATCCTATTTCACTAGTAATAATATTATATTATATTATATTAATGAATAACAAATTTGAAAATTATTAATCTAAAAATACTTTTATCATGTAATAATAAAATTATAAAGAGGGATTCACTTACAGCTACATAAGTTTTATACTCTTTTTTAATCTTTAAATTAAAATGATTAAAATTAAAAATATTATTTTAATATAAATTAGTTATGAATTTAACTTTGATTCAATGATAAAAAAATTATATATAAAATTTATATTAATGTAAGTTGATTGTTATTTTAAAATTATTATATATATGATGAATAGGTAAGAGATTCAAGCTTAGTTTTTCAAAATATCAAATTGATACCATGTATTCTAAATTCAACTCGACTATAATAAATCTCCTTACAACAAGTGACAAATGAAATCGAGAATCAAAGTTTATGACATTTAAAAAACGTATGGTATAAAAGTTAAAAGTTAACATTAGAGGTGGTGGTCGGATCTATTAGACTTTTTTCTAAACCAAACGTAGAATTGGCGTGAATCACTTATTTACATATTAATTTATTATTAAAATAATAAAATATTATTCTATATTAATATTTTAAAATTAAAATTTCATCAAAACTTGTCAATTAAGCTTTGACTTAATTGGTGGTAAAAAAAGAATAACTCTAAAATTTTAAATTTAAGTTTCATTGGTAAGATTTAATTTGATTTTATATTTAAATTATATAATTATATTCTAATTGATTATTCAATGATTTTTTTATATAGATATAGTATTTCGAAATGATGATAACTTCTTTAAAAAATTTTTGTATACAAATATATTTTATTTATTAATAAATATATAATCAAAATGGATTGGAGTCTAAAAATTTATAATACTAAATTTTGAGTACATATATATAATCATCATCAATTATTCATTTTTTGAATTAAACTAAGGATATTAATCTTATCTAAATTTGATGAGAAATTTAATTTTTTAAGAATGTAGATGGAGATGGGTATAATTTGCAAGGATATTGTTTTATAATTGAATATTTTAGAATTTACATTGAGTTTGGGTCAGATTCAAATTATAGTGAAATTGGTAATTAATTTCTAAATAAAAAAGTTCTTATCATTTATATTTAACTAATATTCTTAAGAATTAAGTTTTCCTTTTATCTCATTTTTATTCATGAATAAATCTTTTATAAATAATACTATAAAAAAGTTCTTATCATATTATCTTTTGTGCTTGCAATTAACTAACATTATAGGAGTGCCATAAATTAATAAATCATTTTTTTTTATCAATGCATTATAGAAAATCATGACAGTTATCATTAAAACTTTCATTATTAAGAGAATCGAGGCACATTTTTTGAAAGCTATAAGATTGATGAAGGAATTATCACAATATTGAATGGATCCAAATAATGATGATATTGTAAAATATATTATCAGGTTCAATTGCATGATTTAGGAATTGATATGGTCTGGATTCTACTGATTAGGAAAGATGAAAAGAAATATCAATTGTTGAAAGATACACCTTTAACCCCTAACAAAAGAATCTTTTAAATGAGATTTGGATGAGGCATCTTAAATATAAAACATTGATTAAGAAATTTGTGAAAGATTATGTGAGAATGAGAGCAAGGAGGAGTGTAACCTTTTCTATCTACTCAAGCCTTCGTAATGAAAAAAACAAAATTCTTGGATTTCCATGGAAAAGAAATGTGAACGTAAAACTATCAAAGGAATTTTTAGATTCCATCCCTGTTATTAGAAAAGTTATATGTATTAATTAAGAACAAAACTTAATGAATATTTAGCATGATTTATTATGAAATTTGTTTATGGATTTAGTATTGATATACTATGTTTTAAATATATGTATGATAAATTTTGAATTTTTTTTATTCCTCAAGTATTGTTTATTTTATTTTTTGAATTTTATCAAATATGATATATCTTTTTTCTTTTAAAATTAATTTTTTAATTATTTAGCTAATATCCTTTTAAATTTAAAAATATCCATTGTAGTTTAATCTTAATATATTTCATAATATATTTTTAACTTTAAGGTTTTTTTTTCATATATTATAAAGTGTAAAGTTAGAATAACAATATTGTTATATTTTGTAGGTTTCGTACGTAAGCCTTTTATTTTTGTCTTTGACATGGACTTAATCAGGTAATATTTTGTCTCAATTAATCTTTAACTTTTATTTTTTTTAATCATTGTAAATCTACCTATAACTCATCTATGATATTGTGTTTGTATTATGATTTAAAAAAATCTAGAAATTAATCTCAATCAATTTGGTTTATATTAAAAGATGGTAGGTCGCTTGCTACTTCAAGTGACTAAAAGCAAAATAGGTTGAAATTATGTACTCTTACAACATTAACCTTTTTATTAACCATAGGATGAGGTTTAGGAGGGAAAATTAGTGTAAACCTAAAAGCTGTGAATATAATATATTAAGCCAATCAATCATGTCACTAGGAGTGGCACATGGATAATACATCCCTTGGATCCTTACCACGTTAAAGTTTCAAAAAATATTAAGAAAAGAACTACATAAAAGAAAGAAAAGCTTTTCTAAGATAAAAATACCAAAATCGAGAGTCTACCCACTATATATCTTCAAGGGAATATCTTAAAGTCTAGACAATTCTTCAAAGGTTCCAAATAGTCTTTCAGAATATGATATTGGGTGTGGACTTTTTCTACGTATGTGTCTTATTATGATTCGATATGTTTGCTTTCAATTATGTCACAGCAAATAACAATATCTTTTTTAATATATAGAAGCATGTATTTTCAAATTTTCATCAAAGTATTTGGTTATGATTTTTTTACTGAATAAAAAAATAGTATATCTATTCCCTGATAGTATATTTAAATAATTATACTAACTTTTTTTTTTTCACAAATTTAATGAATAAGATAGATCGAAATATTTTAGAAAAGAAAATTCATGACAAAAAGAATTTTGAAGAGATATCATCAGTTTATAAGACAAGAAAAGTTCCTATTTTTAGAGATTTTTTACCATTATGTAAACGAATTGCTCCAAAACTTGCAAAGGAAGAGTTGGAAAAATTGAAAACAAATCTAAGTCCAAAAGCCAAAACAATTATAATTGATGAGATTGAATATGATCCTTTAGAAACAATAGACGATAACAATGATACAAGTGATGAAAATAGTGTTAGTAGCAAGTATAAGCCTTTTTAATATAGTATTTGCCATAATTGTATTACATATTATATTTATATTTATTTTTCTTTTAATGTTTATTTTCTAAATTCAATAAATGTACGAAAATTACTATCTTCATCACTTGATGTTATGCATCATTTAGTTATTTATATTGTTTATAATGAAAATTTGTTGTTTTGTCATTAGGTTGTCCTTAAATGTTAACAATATATTTTTTTCATTTGTCTCTATTTTACAATCTACTTAATTGTTTATTGAATTGAATTAAAGATTAACTTTTATGTGTAGATTTTTTACCAACCTTCATAATTATCTCATTTTTGACAAATCAACTTAAGGTATAAGCTAACTATGCCATATATCTTTTTTGTTATTTATTAAATATGAAAAAATCTGTATGGTCATACATAATACTATTTCACGTGCACACTGATAGATAAACAAATAGTTAGACTTATAGATAAAATTTGCTATATATGATGTACATATACATTATCTCAAAATAATTTTATTTTTCAATTATATTTTTTAATTTAGAGTTTTAAGTAGGTTAATGGATTCAAAAGAACGTAGATAACAAAGATGAGATATTTTCAACCAACGTGAAACTAGGAGAAATGTCCATTCACGTAACTCTTTGTTCAGAAATCAACAATCTTATCCCATTTCAATTATTTCATTGTCAACCATTTTAGCACCAACTCGACCAATGATCCAATTTGGTTATCCCAAATGAATATAGAGAATGTCTGTCCAAATATTATCATATTTGCTAATGAGTCACCTTTATTGGCCACATTTACTGGTAATAGTTTAGTAACACAACATAATTCATGATAATATTTGAGACAAACAATAGCCATTCCATCAACACTGCTAATGCCAATAGAACTACCTTCCATTCCAATCAAAACTCCAGCATATGAAGGAACAATGCGATTAACAAAAAGACCACTGTTACAAACTTTGTAAATTGATGATGTTAAGAGAATATTCTTATACAAATTTTACCCCTGTTAACTCCTTTTTAAGATTGTCATTTAGCTCGGTGTGTCCATCAATTACGACTCAAATAGATTTAAATTTTAATTCAGCTTTTCATTTTGAAAATGGTGCAGATTATTCCTCACAAGGTACATTACATTCATTATATGAATAAATCATTTTTTAAAAAAATAAAAAAAAATTTATTATTTTTCTTTAAATTTAAACCATTAATATAGATGGTAAAGAACTTATAAAGATAGATGGTTGTCAAGTTGAGTTTGATGGCAAAGAAAGTATAGATCAAATGACATAACAAGTAAGTTATAAATAAGTTATATTTTATTAGTTAAAAAAATAATTTAATTAATACTAAATTCCAATGATTATAAATATTATTTATAGAAAAATATTTGAAATCATGAAACTTTTGAGGACCCATAGTAGTTTGTAGAAGTTGTGGAGCAATAATGTGGTATGAAGAGAGAATTGATAAACACAAAAATATGAAGAATCCAAGGTTTGGGTTATGTTGTCTGAATGGAAAGGTTCAACTACCTTTATTGAAAAAGCTTTTGATTTCTTAAAACAATTGCTTGATCATAATAGAGGCCAACGTGCTATGAAATTTAGAGATAATATTCGAGCATATAACTCCATGTTTGCATTCACTTATCCTGGTGGAGTCATAGTAAGAAGACTAATTATGGTGATGGTTCATATGTTTTTAGAGTTAGTGGATAAAATCATCATAAGACATGCTCTTTACTACCAACCAGTGGTGCCAGGCCTAAATTTGCACAATTGTAAATATATAATACACAAAATGAAGTTACTAATAGGTTGGAGACCATAAAATCCAATGAATCTAGCAATAGTTTGGATACTAAAATTGTTTATGGCTTGTTGGCAATGCTTGATGAGCACAACCAACTAGTAAAGGTATTTAGAATGATAAAAGATAGGTTCTGATAGTCAAATTATGTGCTTGTAAGTATCAAGCTGATTGGTACACACTCAAAAAATGGTTGATAGTATAATTTATCAACTGCATTAGAAGTTCATGCTCTAATTGTTGGAAATTGTGATAAATCGATAAGTAAACAAGATGTGGTTATACAAGAATGTAGAAATGGCTTATGATATATCAATGAACTACATCCAAGTTTTATGGCAATGCAATAACTATTATTATTTTCGTACGAAGATGATGGATATCACATTAACATAATGCATAGAGAAATAGAAAGTAAAAATTCAAAAAGAAAAGAACTTACCCAATTCAACTACAATTTCGAGAAAATGAGGGGCATATTCAAATTGGTAGTGGTCGTTTAACCCAACAATATTTGGTTGATTGTTTCACGAGTATACAAGCAGAAAGATTTTGTTGGGTAATGCGAAATCAACCAAAGTTACAATGTGACATCCTATAAGGATTGGAAGATGCAATTTTGAGAAAAGACATAAGACTTTTTTCTATAGGGAAAAGGATCATTTTGCCATCATCTATCATTGGAAGTCTAAAGTATATGGTGTAAAATTATCAAGATTCAATGGGAATACATAGATAGGCAGGTCTTTCAGATTTATTATTAACTTTTACAGTAACTCTAAATGGCCTGAAATTAAAAAATTCTTGAAATTAATCTCTGGACAAAAGCTTGAAGGTAGGCCTAATGTGGTCACCAGAGTCTTTAAGATTAAGTTGGACCAGTTAATTAAAGACTTTACAAAAGAAAACCATTTTGGTCGAGTTAGAGCAAGTTAGCAAATTTTATCTTTAGAGTAATTTATTTTTTTCAATCTTTTTAAAATAACAATGACTAAAATTTACAAATATCTTTGTGTAGTAATATACACCATTGAATTTCAAAAAAGACGTTTATCACATACTCACATAACACTCTTTTTCATTTCAAATGATAAGTTAATAGATGTATCCTTAGTAGATCATTTGTTATCTACAAAGATTCTCGATGAGCAAGTAGATCCTATTGTTTGTAAAGCAATTGTTCAATTCATGATATATGATCCATGTGGAAATACAAATATGAAATCTTCATGCATGGTAAATGGCACATGTTCCAAGCACAACCCAAAATAATTTTAGTCCCAACTATTAGTGAAGATGAATTTCTTATCTATAGATGAAAAAATAACAAAAAGACTGTAGCTGTAAGTGGTATCGAATTGGATAATACATAAGTTGTTCCTTATAATGTTTATTTGATTGTAAAATATGATTCTCACATTAATGTTGAGTTATACAACCAGTCTAGATACATCAAATATTTGTTTAAGTACATGTGTAAAGAAAAAGATAAAGCAGGACGTTTGATTCAAGAGAATGCATCAATTGACAAAGAAACTGGTAAAGAAATTATCTTTAAAGTTGATGAGATCAAAAGTACTTGGATTGTTGTTATGTATCGACTTCCAAAGCATGTTAGACAGTATTTTAATTTGATATATAACATCATGAGCTTACAATAGAATGATTAACATTCCATCTATCACATGAACAAAATGTCATTTTTCATGATAATGAAGATTTACATGATGTTTTGAGCAGGCCAAATGTTAATAATACAATGTTCACAGAATGGATGCAAACAAATGAGTTGTGTGAGGATGTAAGGAATTTAACCTATATTGATTTTTCAACAAAGTGGGTTTGTCGTAAAAGTAAGAAAGAATAGAAACCTAAAAAGAGAGGAAGGTCTGTCGATAGATTATATTATGCTCATCCATGTTTTGGTGAGAAATATTTTCTAAGGATACTCTTCAATGTTGTAAAAGGCACTTGATCTTTTAAAAATATAAGTACAATTGATGGGATTGTTTATCTGACTTATAAAAATACTTGTAAAGCATTGAGATTGCTTAAAGACGATTATGAGTGATATGAAACATTATGTGAATCATCTCTATGGGCTACCGAACATCAACTACATGATCTATTTGTTACCATTCTTTTGTTTTGTAAAGTTACATAATCGATTAAGTTATGAAAAAAGAATTAGAATCTGCTCTCTAAAGATATTTTATATTGACGAAAAATGGCATATAGATGATCGGACCTAAATTTGACTCTGAACAATTATAGAACTATACTTTCTTTGAGATTGAGAAGATAATGAAATGAAATAGAAGATCATTAAGGGAGTTTAAAACTCTTCCTTAACCAAATTTTATGTTAGCCGTTTATGAATGTAATTCTTTAGTTTTGGAAGAAATGAGTTATGATAGAGATGCTTTATTACGGGATCATAATAAAACATATGATGGACCTAACAATGAACAAAAAATTATATATGATGCTGTTATCTATTCTGTGGACAATGTTAGTGGTGGATTTTTTTTTTGTTTATGGAAATAGAGGTATTGAAAAGACATTTTTATGGAAAACAGTTATTTCTAACATCTGATTTTAAAGTAATATTGTTCTTTCAGTTGCATTTTCAGATATTACTGCTTATTGCCTAGAAGGAGAACATCGCACTTTAGGTTTAAAATTCTTATAAAGTTAGACAAAGATTCATGTTGTGATATTAAGCAAGGAAGTCCACTTGTTGAATTACTTTACATGACAACTTTGATCATATGGGATAAAGCTCTAATGACATATAAACATACATTTGAAGTTGTTGATAGTATGTTATGAGATATTATGCATTCTAAGGATCTTAATTTTGAACAAAAGATTTTTAGAAGGAAAATTATCATATTAAAAGGTGATTTTAGGCAAATATTACAAATGGTTTCTTGAGGTAGCAAAAATGATATTGTAGCCATTACAATTTTTATATCTGAAATTTGATAACATTGTCAAATATTTACTCTTTCTATTAATATGAGATTGAAAAATCAATCATACAGCTCAATATTAGACTTTAGCCAATGGTTATTAAACTTGGGTGATGGCAGGTTGCCTTTAGTTGGACCAAGTGAAAGTGCATATTCAACATGGATTAATATTCTTGATAAGTTTTTAATTTCTCAGGGGAATGATTTAAAAAGGAAAATTGTTGATTGTAAATATCCTAATTTGAAAAATACATTCAATAATTTATTTTATTTAAAAGATCGAGCTATATTAGCACTGACTAATGAAATAGTTAATAAAGTCAATACTTATATACTTTCAAAGCTTCTTGGTGAAGTGAAAACAAATCTCAATGCTGATAGGATTTCACTTGCCTCGGCTAATGTTGAAAAACAATCTATTTTATATTCTCCAGAATTTTTGAATTCACTTAAGTTTCCTAAGGTACCTAATCATGAAATTAATTTGAAAGTTAGGGTTCCTATTATTCTTTTGTGCAACATAAATCAAAGTGTTGGTTTTTGAAATGATACTAGATTGGTTGTCACAAAATTGGGCTCTAAGGTAATTGAAGCTAAGACAATAATTGGAACTAATGTGAGGAGTAGGTTTTTCATCCATTGAGTAGAAATGTCCCTTTTAGAATCAAGATGGCCATTCACTCTAACATAAAGACAGTTTTCAATTAAAGTTTGTTTTGTAATGACCATAAACAAGAGTCAAGGACAAACATTTAAAAATGCCAACATGTATTTACCAAAACCAGTTTTCACTCATGGCTAATTATATGTAGTTGTTTCTAGAGTAACATCACTAGGGGGTTAAAGTTTTTAATTGAAAATAATGATCATGATATTCATTTATGCATAAATAATGTTGTATACACTGAGATGTTTGATGATGTTTTCCAAAGGTGACACACTTGATTTAATATTTAATTGTTTAATGTATGCATATATTTACAAATTTTTTGCATTTTTATTCTAATTATATTTAATATTTAAATAATTCAACATTTTCATTCTTTTCTTATAGGGCATGATGCAAGGTTACCAATATTTACAATAGATTTCAACAATTGGAGACCAATGGAAGGTTAAAGTACAAATTAATAGAATGTGGGATGCTGTGAATGTTAATAAGAATTGAGAAGTTATAGGTTTGGCAATGATTCTATTGGATGAAAGTGTGAGAGCTTTATTTACCTTAATTTGTACATAATAGACTATTCATTTTATATATCTGTAATAAAATTATTCAATAAATAATTTCTTTTTTTTTATAGGATGATTATATTCATGCAATGGCATTAAAAAATTTGGCAAACAAGTTTTGCACACTACTGATGGAAGGAAATATTTACATGATTCAGAATTTCAAAGTTTGCAATGTGTCTGGCACCTATCAAACTATGAAAAATAATTTGATGGTTTACTTCAAACTCAATACATTTGTCACGCTTGTTAATGGTTTAAATAGTTCACTTAAGTTGCATAAATTTGAGTTTCAAGAGTTTGATGCTATTCAATCACATTATCATGATAAAACATATCTGATAGGTCCATTGACTTCAACTTTATATATTTCTTTTTAATTTTGCATTTTATATTAATTTGACTAGTTATGCTTTGAAACTATTTTAATCTTGATGATGTCATTGGAAAATTAACCAAAATAAGTTCAATCGTGAATCAAGATGTTCGAGGTGAAAAAGTAAATAAAAGGGTATTAGAAATAAAAAAAATGCAAGGTATGCATTAAGAAATACTCAATTAGATTATGCATATGTTAAATTAATTGTTTAACTAACTATTTTGATTTTTTTCTCATAGTGGAAACTCAATGGAAATTACTCTTTGGGGTGGAGCTGCATATCAACTTGATGATAGTGTTTTAGCAGGCAATAATGAAACCATCATATTGGTTGTGGCATCTACCATTGTCGAACAATTCAATGATAAATCATACTAAATTTTATTTTAATTAATTTGGTTTTAACCCAATTATTTAAACAATGTTTCTTATATTGAATATTTAATTTAGGTAAATACAATTTATCATCTATGTCAGCAACAAATGTATACAAGAATTTGGATAGACCTGAAGCTGCTAAAATTCTAAATAGGTATTTACATATTTATCAATAGTAAATATAAAGTTATTTAAAAAAAAATTGATGCACAAAAAAGATATAATGCATTTTATAAAAAATATTTATATTTATAATTTCTGATGCAAATACAATCAAATTGTTGGTGATTCTCAAGTCTAAGAGTATCTAACACTAATAAAGGAAGTCGTATCTTTCAAAGATCTGACGTCCTCAACATTGACATCACAACTAATTAACTAATCTTGATTTTTTTTCTTCTCTGGATATACATAAAATAGTTTTTTTTTCTTTCTTATGAAAAAGAAAAAAAGGAAAAAAAAAAAAAAGAGAAGAAACCTTTTCTCTTTAGAGAAATTGGGCTTATCTAATACAATTCTAAGAACTTGGCAATTTTTTGGCCAAAGTAAGAACTTAGCATTTAATTAATACATTTTGTACAAACTATTGAGTTAATTTTGATGTTATTTAGTCAGCCCCTTCTTCGACCTTGCTATAAATTTAATTCTTATTTGGTGTACCAAATCTTGTATTTTATTGTGCCATTGCCGCCTATTGTCTACGAAGCCTTTAAATACAAGATGGTATGCGAAATAATTACAATAGAGAAAGTTTTTTTATTTTTAATACATGATTGGTGAAATTTTTAAAATCTATAAGTAGATTCATATTTAATGTATTGTAAATACAAAAATTTTATATAATATTAATGAATCGGATGATATTATCTCTTTAATAAGTGAATCAAATAATATCACTTCATTAATAAGTAAATTTAAAAACATATATTAATTTGTTATATATTTATTTTAAGGACTAATATTTAATTATTCACTAAAGAAATGATATTATCTAATTCATTAACATACATAAAATTTATACCCAAATAGTGAATAAATATAAACTTTTATAAAAAATCATGTGTGTCTTTGTGTATGCTATAATTAGTTTTAATTTTTTAAATGCATGTACTTTAAAAAGGTGTTTGACAACTCTTTAACAATGATAGATTTAAAAAAAAAATTTTTGTGTTCACTTATAATATTTATAAATATATTAATGAATTTATTAATTTTATCGATAAAAAAAAGACATCTGGAAAAATTTTGAGGTGTCCAAGAAAATTTTTTCTTTATTTATTTATTTTTTGTTTTCCACTCTTTAAGGGTGTTCAAAAATTTTTTTGAAGCTGTCAACAAATTTTTTTTTAATTTCTTATTTTTCACCTTTTGAGGGTGCCCATGAACACCCTTAAGTGTCCATTTGGATCTGCCTATGCTCTTTAATTTTGCTAATGGACATATGAGATAATTTTCTATGAATTTATGGCACGAGTGTCATGAATAACCTCAAAACTAAAGTGTTATAAAAAATGCTTATAATCCAATTACTACAGGCATAGGTGTAAATGAATGGTAATTAATGTATGAGTTACTCCAATTTCGGTGTGGTGAAATATTTCAATTTGACTTGTAAACAAAAAAAAAAAATCAATTAGACTTTTGTTAGGTATGTCATGTTATGACTTATGAGTTTTGTCTTATTTGAGTAATTCAATAGTTGGTTTAAGTCTGTTGCAAACATAACGCCCTTGTGAATTATAATTTTTTCTAGAAAGCTAAACTTGAATACAATAATACTATTCAACTGAAAATGAGTTCTATTATTTTTTTTAATAATAATAATAGATTTCGATGAGGCTAGAGAATTTTTTTTTAAGGTTGAGACTTTTTTTATGAAAGAAAAGAGAAAATGATCTGAAAAAAAAAATTGGCTTTTATATAAAAAAACAAAGAAGCAAAACGATGTCGTTTAAAGGGGAAACGATCCACGTGTGCCCATGACCAGACCTGAGATCTGCAACCAACCAGTTGACCTATTTTTTTCAACAGCCTTGAACCGGTTCAATTAGATCGGACCGAATGGCCAAATTACCAAACTAACTAAACCAATCAAACTAGTGTTAACCAGACCGTTAATTGGTCCGGTTCAAGTAAATTTTTTTTTAATTTTTATTATTTTATATATATTATTTATATCATTTTTTACTCCATTATTGCATGTTTAAACTTTTAGAATTTATCATTTTATAATAATACTAATAATAATAAAGAATAAATTTTTTGAAAACTTTTGATTCTTTTTAATTTTGTTTAAGAATAATGACCCAAGTTTTAAATAATAATCATAAAATAAGTATAAATAATCATAAAATAAATTAATAATAAGAAAAATTTTCCTGCCTAGATGTTGGAGGGAACTTAATCATGTTTTAAATAATGATAATTTCACTTAGATGTTAGAAAATTATTATTATTATAAAAAAAAACAAAGACAACATCACTAAATAAATTGGTAATTTTATTAATAATAAGTTATTATAAAAAGAAAAATATATGATATTTTTTTAATTATTTTCAAAATTTATAAAAATTTAACTTGCTTCAAAAGTCTACCTAAATGTTGAAGATTTTTAAAGATTTTCATGTTTTTAAAAAATATAAAATAGAATAATAAAAATAATAATAATAATAAAAACCAAAAAACCATCCGAACCTAAAATCAAAACCCTAAATCCTCCAAACTCTAAAATCGAAACTTCAAACCTAAAATCTTAAGATCGAAACCCCAAACCTCAAACCCTAATATCGAAACCATAAACTTTTCAAACCCTAAAACTAAAACCCTAAACTCCAAACCTTAAAATCAAAACCCTAAACATTGAAACTCCAAAATTGAAACCTTAAAATCAAAACCCCAAACACTTGAAACCTCAAACTTCCAATCCTAAACCTTAAAATCAAAAACCTAAACGTCAAACTCTGAAACTCGAAACCTTAACCTTAAAATCTAAAATCTCAAACCCTAAAATTCAAAACCTTAAAATCCAAAAATCTAAAAACCTATGCAATCTTGAATCATCACTTGAAAAGTCACCAAACCTTAAAACTTCAACCTAGACTTATACTCAAAACTATTCAGAAACTTTAAGAATACATATGAAAATCTTGAGTGGAGTAATTTGTTCCCGAATGCCGCCTAGACAATGTGGTATTTATGAAACTTTATTCCATTAAGTTTTTCATGCAAGTCCTTAATTCATTTCAACAATGGGATTAATAACTAATGGATGAAAAAGTATATTAGTAAATTAGGATCTTAAATATAAACAGTCACACCTAAGCTCTGCCTAGATATTGAAAAGTCATGATAGTTTCATTATACTTAAGAACCCAACTTTAAAATTGTATTTTATCACTTTACATAACATTCATTGGCATACATATATTATCATGTTTCGTTGGCAATCATTTGCATTTCTTTGTCTTTAATTTTTATTTACTACTTGATGATAAAACATTTTATAAAAAAGGGTGATACATTTTTTTAAAATTATGACATTATAAAATAAAACAAAAATAATATTTTGAAAGAAATAATTTTTGGTACTCTACCTAGATGTTGGAGAGTCACTAACAATTATCTTTTATAAAGAGTGTTATTTCATTTTACTAAATATTGTGTTAAATCTAAAGCAAAATGAGTTATTTTTAAATTCTACCTAAATGTCAAAAAATTTTAAGATAATTCATTAACTTAAAGATTTCCTTAAAATTCCTAAATAAAAAATTTTAGCAAAATGTTATTTTTTAAAATGAAGGGGATTATTATTAAATTTCAAACCGAAATCATGTCATCCAATACCAAAAATAGTACATAATTAAACGATACCAATTAAAGGGCACTGTGGAGATGCTACTCATTCCTTACACGTAATCGACTTTCGGACCCAATTTAGCTTTTGTAGACTGAAATTTATCTTTTTGATAAACTTGAAACACGCTTTTATAATTTTATTAAAAAGATAAATTTTTGAGTAACCATTACATCCTAAAATAATTGGTAATGACTCCTTTTATTTTTTTCGATTTTAGAATTATTTACATTTGACGCTCCCAAAACCATTACGACAATCATAATTTTTGTATGTTAGAAAAATGGTGTGTCATTTTGGCCCTACGTGGCTACTGCGTTTAGTTCGTTCTATCACCCACAGCAGGCAAAATTCTCCTCCTTCCATACAAGTTTGGTAAAAAAAAAAAAAACTTCAAAGTTACTCTCTATTTTAATGAAGTGTATTATGTTTACAAACATTTTCTTTTCTTCAATGTAAATTAGTCACATTTATTGACATGTGGATCTCACATATTTATTCACATGGTGAGATTTTGTATTAAAAAAAAGAATCAAAACATTCGTGAAGTCAGATTCACTTTTTAATAATTTCTTCTGTTGAATTTTTTTGCTAAACAATACTTGAATGACAACTTAATTTAAATGAAATGTGTAAATCCATTGTCCTAAAGTAAATCTATTGTCCTAAAGAATCGCTTTTAATTGTTTGGATGCAAATTTATTAAAAGATTATAAAAAAAAACTTTTCATAAAATTTATTAGATTCAACTTAAATTGATATATTAAATCAATCTGAAAAAAAAATTGAGCGGAACCGAAAGTCTCTTACAGCTAAAAAATCAATTTTAATTCAGTGTATAAAAAGATAGTCGACCCAAGACCTATCTAGGGTGGGCAACCCAACCTGTTTCGACGGGTTTCGACCCAACCCGAGCCCATAGGATCAGATTTTTTTTTTTTAAATCGAGTTTGGAGTCGGATCGAATAGGATTCGAGTTTTAGATAAATTCGATCCGGTATTATATAAAAATAATTTTTTAATTAATTTTTAATTAATTTTTAATTTATATAATTATATATTTAAAATTTATATTTAAAAAATAATTTTTTATATTTAAAAAATAATATTTTATTAATTTTGAGTCGAGTCGAATACAATTTATATAATATCAGATTAAATTGAATTCAAGTTAAACAAAAATTCACTTTGATCCGACCGTTTCCAATCCTAGATCTACCATGCAAAGTGAATGTTGACTCCAACTTTGAAACGTTTGTTGGAACCCTCGCTCGTGCCATTAAGCAGCCCCGAGATGTTTTGCATAAAGTCCAATGTCATTCAAATTTCTAGGATACAATTTTCTAGGGGATCGCCTGGCCGGCCGGGTGGATGGCCAGCTCCAATCGTGCTTGATTTGTGTGGTTTGTTTATCTCTCTCTAACATGTGCTGATAATCATGTTGACAGCTAGACAATAATTGAGGCCAGCTACAAATTATTTTCTTGAGGGCGAATATTTGACGTCTTCGACGTTGACATCACAACTAATCAACCAATCTTGGTTTTTTTTCTTCTTTGGATATATCTGAAATACTTTTTCTTCTTTCTTATGAAAAAGAAAAAAAGATGAAAAAGAAAAGAAACCTTTTCTCTTTAGAGAAATTGGGCTTATCTAATGCAATTCTAAGAACTTGGCTTTTTTTTTTTTTGCCAAATTAAGAACTTAGCATTTTATTAATACATTTTGTTCGATTATTGAGTTAATTTGATGTTATTTAGTCAACCCCTTCTTCGACCTTGCTACAAATTTAATTCTTATTTGGTGTACCAAATCTTGTATTTTATTGTGTCATTGCCGCCTATTGTCTGACGAAGCCTTTAAATACAAGATGGCATGCGAAATAATTACAATAGAGACAGTTTTTTTATTTTTAACATGGTGAAATTTTTAAAATTGATGGGTGAGTTTTTATTTAATGCATTATAAATATATAAATTTTATTTATTATTAATAAATTAGATGATGTTATTTTATTAATAAATAAATTTTAAAAATATATATTAATTTTTTATATATTTATTTTAAAAATTAATATTAAATTACTTATTAAAATAATAATATCATTCAATTCTTCGATAATGCATAAATATAATTTTTAAAAATACCATGTGCATCTTTGAGTATTATATAATTATTTTTTAATTTTTTTAAAATGCATGTACTTTAAAAAGATGTTAGACAACTCTTTAACAATGACAGATTTAAAAAATTTTTTATCCACTTATAATATAACAAAAAAAGTAATAGATTTATTAATTTTATCAACAGAAATGATGTTTAGGAAACCTTTGAGGTGTCCAAGAATATATATATATATATATATATATATATATTCACTCTTTAAGGGTGTTAAAAAAACTTTTTGAAGCTATCAATGAAATTTTTTTTTTTAATTTATTATTTTTCACCTTTTGAGGATGCCCATGAACACCCTTAAATGTCCATTTGGATCTGCCAATGCTCTTTAATTTTACTAGCGGACAGATGAGATAATTTTCTATGAAGTTATGGCACAAGTGTCATGAATAACCTCAAAACTAAAGTGTTATAAAAAAAGCTTATCATCCAATTACTACAGGCATAGGTGTCAATGAATGGCAATTAATGTATGAGTTACTCCAATTTCGATTTGGTGAAATATTTCAATTTGACTTGTAAACAAAAGAAAAAAAAAGCAATTAAACTTTTGTTATGTTATGACTTATGAGTTTTGTCTGATTTGAGTAATTCAATAGTTGGTTTAAGTCTGTTGCAAACATAACGCCCTTGTGAATTATAATTTTTTCTAGAAAGCTAAACTTGAATACAATAATACTATTCAACTGAAAATGAGTTATGAAATTTAATTACTCAAGTTTGAGCTTTTCATTAACTTGAGTTGCATCCTTTTTCAGGAATAACTGAAAAACAGGTAATCCGAATTTCGGAGGTCCAACAAACTAATTCATTTCCTTTCGTCTGAAAAATGGCACATGTTAAGTGCAATGCCAAACGTTTTTTCAGTACATCACCAAACTTGTCAAAAAGGGAACTAGATCATGAAGACATAGGTTTTCTTTTTTTTTTTTTTTTCTTTGAAAAACGAAAATCTAGCTTTTTAAACGAGAAATACATGAATGCACAATAATTGAGTCAAATGTTCAATTGGCTAAGCTCGAATTTGATTTCAAACGAAAGACCATGAGCAACGTGATTTGCTTGGTTGCTTGATAAATTTCCTCTTTTTTTATTTTTTTGGTGAATATGACTTCTCATTTGCAATAATTACTACTTTGGCTTTTCTTAAGAATGTGCCAAATTTTCAAAATTCACGTGCTACGACTGTCGGCTATGTTCAACTATCTAACTCGTGAAGGCAAATTCAATAGGCAACCTAGTTAGTTTGAGTTTACTCCCAAGAATTTGTTTTTCTCTTTTCCTTTTCTGATACACATAAGATAGTCGAATTGACAACATTTTAATTTTTGAGGCAATGATTACTAATAAATGTTCTTAAGATATTCTTTAACAAGTTTTATTTAATATTTGTCCAATTAAAACAAAGTTTAAAATCAATGACTTTAATTAATTCGAGCACCATGGGAAGGCTTTAATTGGAAACTGACTGATCAAACTATGAATAACGTCGAGCAATGGCAAATTCAATAAATATGATCATTGATACATATATAATCATTTGCAGACCAATCTGTAATGACCCCAGATTGAACAGAGATGATGAAATTCATGCGAAAGGAACCAAATGCTTCAAAGAAAACTAATTATGCAAACAGTAATTCAAATGGCCTTTCACCTTCCACATGAACGGGTGTAAGTCCCGCAATTTTGTTGCACGTTGGGGCGGTTTGGGTTCGGAAGGCAGCTGTCATACGGCTGATTTCTCCCACAATTTGCTGCTGGTTGACCAGCATTGCCTGTGTTCCCAGTCACGGTTCCACCGCTTTGAAGGATTCTACTGCTATGAGAATCCATTAAGTACTCCAACTCGTCATCGTCGGCGATGATTGAGGTGCTGCTGTTGGTTTCCGTTGACATAGCTCTACAAGGATTCATTGAATTGCAGAATATAAGAACTAAAATTGCAAGAGAAAGACATTTTTTCTTCAATTGGGCTTCCATATTTTTTCTACTTTCTTCTCTCTCAAATGCCAATCAATGACAAAGCTCAAACAGGTCCATTTAAGGTGATGGAATCTTTATAGGTTGGAAAAAGGTTAACCCATAAGAACTGACTTTTCAATGGAAATATATAAATTTTTGTAAGCACACATTCCACATATTCTACATATCTTACTCCACATATTCTACATTGTTAATTGTATGTTGTAGACATTAGCAAAGATTTACATATATTTTAACATTATAATTTAAACTTCTAATCTAAAACCAATTAATCATAATTAGACAGATTTAATTTGAATATAAATCACAAAAAATTCAAAATTTAATAAATGTGAGATAATATCACTTAACATAGCTTATCTTGTGTAGATTCAAAATAAAAAGCTTACAATGATACAAATTCAAAAATTGCAACATGTAAAAATAATAGAACAAATCATATTCTGTATCATATTAAGAATTCAATGTAAAATTAATTAATATGTGGATTATGGAGAAGCTTAATTTAATATAAAACAGTAAGAAATCCAAATTTTAATAAATATGAAATAATAATACTTAAGGTGTAGGCCAATGAAAAAATAAAGTTAAAGAATTGAAAAGGCGGAATAATGTTGGTTTAACTTCTCCGATTTACAAATTTTTAGTGCTATCTATATATTGTGTATATATAACAAATTGTTCCATAATTTGAAGAATATAGTGAGGATGGACCAAAAGAAAAATGTACTTTATGCGGTCGGCATGTGATAAAATGTTGGATTGTTAAATTTAATTATCAGAATTTAATTTTTGACCACTTCAAATAAGGAAAAAAAAAAGGTTGTACACGTTAGAATATATGAACTTTGAGAGCCCAGTGAGTTTTAAATTGTTAGGGAGTAACGGCATCAATAATTGAAGGTCATACATCAAAGAAATATTAATTAATTAATTAGAGGTGTACAAGTGGCCAAGTGGGCAGGCAACCTGCCTACTCCCATAAACCCCGCCAATTTCCATAATATCTGTGCTACATATAAAATTTCTGATTAAGTTGGTGTCGCACTAATTCAATTGAGGAAAATACATAAAAATCATATTATAAAATCAATAATATATATGTTAACAAGATCATATTAATAGTTTTTTTTTTTCAAATAAAGAGTGAAAAAACTACTTTTGCCTCGTTTTCTCTCTTTTACATTTCAAGATATATGTAATCTTTTTATTATTATTTTATTAATATTTATCTTAATTATCAATTTTTTTTTTGTATATTTCACTCACATAATGGATGTGCATAACTAGGGACGGCAATCAACCCCGTCCCCGACGGGTTTCGGTCCGACCCGACTCTATGAGGTCAGGTTTTTTTTTTTAATTTCGATTTTCGGGTTGGATCGGGTATAGTTAGGGAATAATCGGGTTCGGGTCGGGTTCAGGTATGCCTAAAACCCGACCTGACCCGATATTATATAAAAAATTATTTTTTAATTAATTAATTATATATATATATTTATATAATGATATGTTTAAATATTTATATTTAAAAAATAATATTTTATATTTAAAAAATAATATTTTATTAATTTCGGGATCGGGTCGGGTATGATTTACATAGTATCAGATCGGATTCGGATATAAAAAAAATCGGATAGGGTCAGATTCGGGTATGCTAAAGCATAAAGTCGGATCGAGTTCGGGACGAGCAAAACCCGCCCCAAACCCGACCCGATGCCATCCCTATGCATAACACTAATTCTATTGATATAAAGTTTTAATATTAATTTCAATTAAGACCCAACTAAGGCCTAAATTGGTTGCCATTTCTTAGCCAACTAAACCCTCTTTGGATTTTTTTTTCTTCCGAAATAAAAAAAAAAATCAAATAAAAAATTACAAATTCTTGAAAAATTACTAAAACAACTATAAAATTAAACATAATAATTTCAAGCATAGTATGATAATACGACACAAAAATAATATAAAAAATCGTATATATGTTTTAAAAAAATATATTTTATTCGTGTCGATACAAATTTTGATACAATATAATTCATGTCTTATATGTGTAAATATGTCTAAACACGTGACACAACATGAATAATATGTTTAATTTAATTTTGTCATATAAATACACGTTTAACATGTTTAACACATTTAAAATATTTTTTGCATTTATTTTAATTTAATATAAACATATAAAGATTATTTTAATTTTTAATCTTTTAATTATGATACTTAATTAGCTATTTAATATCATATAAAAATTATAAACATTTAATTATGATACTCATTTAATAATTATTATAAAAAATTTTTATATTAATAATATAAATACAATATAAATATTAATATTAGTCTTATACATTATTATTTTATTCTTTAATCTTTAATAGTTTATCATTTTGAATTTGATACTAAAAATTAATATAGTTATATAATATATATTAATATATATATATATATATATATTAAACACATTTTAAATGAGTATTAAATTTTTTTATTTTTTTAAAATTTAAATACTTTTTTATATTATTAATATGCCAAAGCTATTAAGTTATAAATAATGAATAGTTCATAGTTATTTATTATTTTAGTTGTGTTATTATATATATTCGTGTTAGTGGTGTTTATTTGTATATATCCATATTAGTTGTATCTATTTAAATATATTAGTATTATTTATGTTTATTTGTGTCGTGTTTAAATAAATTAATTATATATGTGTTAATCATGCCATATCGCATATAATATTTATAATAAACGTGTCATGTTCATATTTAAGATTTAAATATATTTTATAATTTATATTTTAATAATACGTATCATTACACATGTCAAACACGATATAGACATGACACATAAACACAAATGGTTAGGTCTATATAAAATATCATCAAAATGTTAATTAAAAATAAACTATAAAAATCCACGTTAACAAAAATGAGATAAAAACATTTTTATTATATAAAAATTAAAATGAGAAAGTAAGAGATGATATAATGCATGAAAATTACCTTCACTAGAGTCGAATCTGCCATTTGATATAAGGTGCTATGAACACATCAAAATAAAAAAATAAAAAAAAGAAAACTAAAAAAAAAAAAAAATTCTTTGGATGCCCTTAAAAGTTTTTCATGGATACTCCAAAAATTGGAAAATAAGAAAATTTGAAAGAAAATTTTCTCTAAATTACTCTAAAATTTTTTCATGAACATTTTTTTATCAACAAAATTGATAAATTCATCAATAATTTTTTATTTATATTATAAGTGAATATTCTTGTAAGAAAATCCTCAATCCGCTACTAATGTTCATATTTAACTTTCTTTTTTTGGGTATAATTTTAAAAGGTAAAGATTCGCAACTAATTCTTTGATAGAAATATATATTTACTTATCATTAAGTAAAATGTTTGATTCTAATTTCATCTTTTATTTTACATTTAATTTTGTTAAAATAATCTCTTAAAAAATTTAATTAATTATATTAACTAAAATATGTCAAAAATATAAATATTTTAAAAATTAAAAAAATTAAATGAGAAAAATTTCTCATGCAGAGAAATGCAAAAGTAAAATTTCTAGTTTTGGATTAATTGAGATATAAAATTCAATTAAAAATGGAGTGCTGTGGCTTAGATTTATATAGAATAAACTGGACCAATGTCCAATTTCTACTCGGCTCAAAATTGGGCTTTAAAGCCCGACCCTAAGATTGAGCTCGATTCAAACCCTGCTTGGGCTGAGCCTATCCTAGACGCCTCTAATCAATAAGGGAGAGCAAAATTCGATAAAAACCGAAAAAATCGACAAATACCAAAATTTTTGAGTAAATCGGTTTGGTTAAGTCGGGTTTTATGGGTATTTCAATTATTTTTTCTGTTTAAATAATTAAAGCAATCGATTTTTGAGTTTAAAATTTGAAATTGAATGACGAAATATCCAATTTAATACAAGATAAAAAACTAAAATAAAAAAAATTATAACCACTCATTTTTTAGATTTTCCTTTTGCCTGCTGAACCATGGTTGCTCACTTTGACTCTCTTTAACATTTTTTTATCTCCCGCTTTCCTTTATTGCCGCACACTGATCTCCATCTTCTCCTACAGATTTCTCACGATCTCCCGTTGCTAATCTACTTCACACTGATCTCAACACTCTGATCTACCACACATCCTCTCCCTCTCCTTCTTGTCTGTCAAATCTCACTCTCATCTTACAGTCCCTTTCACCCTCATCTTGTGCACTGTCGTGTCCTTGTTGCCGCACCGCTCCGTGCCTCCGCCTCATTACTTCTTCGGCTCGTCTCACAGTCTCTCACGCTCACGCTCATCTTACGTTCTCTTCATGACTTCAACAACGTCGTGGTCAACACCTTTTTTTTCATCTTTGTTGCTTATTTAGAAAATTTAGTTTTCAGATCATTCTCTTCTTTAATTTACTTATTGAACTTAGTTCTTATTCTTGCAAAGCCAAAGACTGATTTTATTTCTTGATTGAATCGAACCCAAACTTAAAAAATCTTCCAAAACTAAATTCGATTTAAGTTTGAAGGACTAACAAGTAACTCATCTCGTTAATAGATTTGCCCCAATTCTTACATGGATGATTTTGGAATATTTGTGAATATATTTGCATGAACCGACCCCAACTTAAAACATCCTGTAATTAATTACATCTCGTTAATAATTCTCACATGGATAATCTATTTTTGTATTATTCTCGACCAAATATATTTAATTGTTGAATATTTGTGAAATCCAGTAAATTAGTATAAGTATAATCACACAAAGTGACCATTAACCAGACTATTTTAGAAACAATGCTTGCTTGTCAACTGATTTTACCAAATAAAATTGATCTGACAATGTTTCTTTAATTCTTCTACATAATATTATATCACCAAAAAAAAATATGCAACTATCTTTTGATCAAATTCCATAAAATAGACTAAAACATAATAAGTCAAAAGAATTTATTTATATATTTTACAAGTTGAATCCTTGCTGCCCATTGAGGTCACGCATGTTGAAGTACGTGTAGCCAAAATAGTTCTAACTTTCTTTGCTAAGCATATGTCAACAATGTATTTTGAGAACTCATATTTCTGGACAAATGGCTGCGTTGCATATTCTTTAAATGGTATCCACTGCAAAAAATTAGAAATAACCATGTGAGGTTTTACCAAATGCTGACTATTTACCTGTATAATCCATCACACTTTTCTAAACTTTGTTAATAGTTTTTGAAGTTGTTGCAAAATTGCATACCCAAGGAAATATAAAAACAAACCTAAAGCAGTAGAGATGAACCACACACATTTAATTATAACTGTACTCTAATATCATTTGTTTTATTAATTTGTTAAGGGGAAAAAGAAAAAAAAAAACTTTTTAAGTTTTAACTTCAGTGCTCTCCCTTTGACTGCTAATTACCTTGGCTGCCTCTATCTCAGATTCCTGCTTCTGGATTTCAAAAGAAAGTTCTTCATCTACTAATAAAATCTACCTCATCATTAAAATCACTCACCTCTTGCAATTATATACTGTTTCATTATGCTTTCAAGACGGGCAGAAATATTGTTTTGTAAAAAAAAAAGTAACCATAATGCATTTAAAGAATCTGAGATGGCATTAACATGGCGTAAAGTACCTCTTTTAAGTAAATATATTTAAAACTATTCATTTCCTTATGTGTATATATTTTCATTTCTTATTTTCTTGATGAATTATTTTGAATTGCTTACATTTCTTATAAATGCTATTAATTTTCTTATGTTTATATATAGTTTAACTTTTTTTTTTCTTGAAGATGTCAAATAAACTGATTGATCAAAAGTCTACACAAGAGGATGCTCAATCAATCCGTCAAATAGACACACAATGAACAAAAAGTGAAGTTCTAACTGATAAATCAAAAAGGAGACGACCAAACACATGGTCATAGGTATGGAACCACTTCACCAAATTTTCTCATGACAAAGGTGAACTAAAAGCTGGATGCAATTATTGTAATAGGAAATTTTATGCTCACCTTAAAAAAATAAAACATCTGCATTAAATAATCACATGGGTTATTGTATGAAATTTTCTATTGGTAGTGATGTTCTTTCCTAACTAGAATTAGTTTTTAGCTCGGAAAGAAATGGGTCTTTAGGTACTTGAAAGTTTGATCAAGATGCTATTAGGAGAAGTGCGGTTGAGATGATAATTATAGATGAGTTACCTTTTAGATTTGTTGAAGCGAAAGGATTTAGGCATTGAATGGCTATTGCATGTCCTAGATTTTATGTACCATCACGATGGACTATTCTTAGGGATTGTTATTAATTTATGTGGATGAAAAAACTTCCTTAAGGCAATTCTTGAACTCATCTTTTACAAAAGTATCTTTTACCATTGACACATGGACCTTATTGCAAAAAGTCAATTATATGTGCCTCATAGCTCACTTAATAGATAATGATTGAAAACTTAACAAAAGGATATTAAACTTTTGTCTCATTTTTAGTCATAAACGTGAGGCTATTGGTAAGGCAATTCAAAAATGCTTACGTGATTGAGGGATTGATAAAGTTTTTGCTATTACAATTGATAATGCTAGTTCCAATGATAATGTAATTTCACGCTTGAGAAAAAACTTTAACAATGCAAGAACTAATATTGTAGGAGGCAAATAACTTTATTTGAGATGTATTACTCATATTGTTAATCTTATTGTAAGTGATGGGTTAAAGAAAATGAGTGATTCAATTGCTCGTGTTAGAGGGGTAGTTAGATATGTAAGACAATTACCCTTTAGGTTAGCTAAGTTTAAAGAATGTGTTGCCAATGAAGGCATTCAAAGTAAGAGCTTGTTATGCTTAGATGTTAGCACTATGTGAAATTTCACTTACTTGATGTTGGAACAAGCTCAAAAATTTGAAAGGGCTTTTGAGGCTTTTCATGTTATTGATCCTTACTATAAAAGTGAGATCATAGTAAAAGATGGGATGCCCGATCAAAATGATTGGGCAAGTGTTAGAAGATTATGTTTTTTCTTGCAAAAATTTTACAACCTCACAGTTAAAATTTTAGGTTTTTTATATGTCACCGTTAATAATTTTCTTGAAGATATTTATTGTGTTTATGGTATTTTGCAAGATTGACAATTAAATGTTGATGTTGAGTTGAGTGCAATGGCTAAAAGAATGAAGGATAAGTATAACAAGTATTGAGAAAATATAGAGAAAATGAAAATGTTACTTTATATTGCTTACATTTTTTATCCTAAGAAAAAACTTGCTTTTGTGGAGTTTTATTTTATGAAGATGTATTTTTATGATCAAACTTTAGCGATAATGAAAAAAGTGAAAGAAGCAATTGATGAGTTATTTGATGAATACAAAAACATGTTGCCACATCAACATGAACAAGCTGGTGAAATTAGCCATGCGAGTCAATTTATAGAATCCACCTATAAACTTAGAACTGAGAATGTATGTGACTCACAAATTGTTATGATTGAATTTAAGAGGTTTAGGAAGCAACAAGATAGAGAAGAGAATAAATCACAATTAGATAAGTATCTGCATTAGGAGCCTGATGTTATTAAGGAGGGGGTGGACTTTGATGTTCTTCTTTGATAGAAACTCAATAGTCATAGTTTTCTTATTCCCATCTAGCTCATGATGTGTTGATGGTTCTCCTATCCACAGTTGCTTCTGAATATGTTTTTAGTACTGTTGGTCATGTATTTGATGCATATAGGAGTTCTTTAACTCTAAAACTTGTGTGTTATTTGTGCTTAAGATTAGTTATGTGAATATTTAAATTTTGATCTAAATGCTATCGAGGATGAAATGGAACAACTTGATAAGATTGATTTGGGTAATTATTTTATTTTTAGCATTATTTTTCTTCAATTCTTATTTTTTTAAATCTTTATAACTAACTTTTTTTTTTTTTTTTTATGTATGTTTAGTTTTATCCAAGATTGCATTAGATCCAGTAATTGATTAGTAAAATGATTAATAATTTGAGGTAACATGAATACACTTTTTGTTATTTTTTGTTTATGTTAATTTTTTTTTTTGTTTGTGTTTTTGCTGAGTGCTGTTGTTGAAAAAGCTCATTACCTTATGATTAACATTGAGCAAGCTCACTGGCAGTGGTCATTTTTGAATATAATTGATTAAGTATTGTTGTTGAATAATTCATTCCATTTTATTCTTATTTTCTGCTTTGGTTTTTTTTTAGGCCTGCTCAATGATTGATAGTGGCATGTTATGGACTGTTATCATGGTTAGTTTGTGTTTTCATAATGTAATCATTGTCTCTTGATTGTAATCATGGTTAATTTGTTGAGTATTGTTGTTGTTGTTAGTTCATGTTTAAGTTTATGTTTATGGACTATTATGGACTGCTAGTGCTAAATAAATTAAGTTTGTGTTTAAGTTTATATTTATGGATTATTATGGACTACTAGTGCTAGATAAATTATGAACTGTTATTTAAGTTTTTGTTTATGTTATATTGTATTTGTGTTTTTATTTGAGTATTGTTAACAATGTTTGAACTTATTGAATTATGTCTTAAATGTTTGAGTACGTAACTATCCTTACATGAATTACATTTAAGGTTTAATGTAGGAAACAAAAACTAAAATCGACTAACTCAAGAAAATCGATAGAAACTGATTACCTTAATTTGGTTCATTTTTTTGGTTTTTCTTATATTCATCAATTGGTTCATTTTTTATAATAGAGTAAATTGGTTACATCGGTTATTCAATTTTACAATTGAATTAACTAGATCGACTGTTTGCTCAACCTTACTGATCAATCCCAAAACAAAAGCAAAATATATAGCTGCATTAAATATAGTTGCCAGACCACTACCTCTTCTTTTCTTGTTTAGTGAAAGATTGACTTGTATATTCTACTTCGTGATTGTTTTTAATTGGCTTAAATATAAAAATTGCCTTAAATTATACATTTTTTGTTAATTTAGTATCTAAAAAAATAAAACTATCATATTATTATGGGAACTTTTATTCCGTTATCATGTTTTAACCTTATACTAATATCATTAGTTAACTTTATTGACTTAACATGAATATCCAATAAACTATTGATATGTGTCAAAAAAATCTACTCAATATCACATCATCATTAAAAGAAAATTTTTTAAAAAATTTTAAAATTATAAAAATTCAAATAAATCCTAAAAAATTCTTCAAATTCAAAAAAAAAGTTTCAGAATTTTTAGAAATTAAAAAATTATTAAAAATTCCAAAATATTTTCTATAAATTTTAAAAATTTAAAAAATCCTAAAAACTTTTAAAATTTCTAAAATAATTAAGGAAATTTAGAAACTTTTAAAAGATCTTTAAATTAAAAATTTTAAAACTTCAATTTTTTTAAAAACTCAACCTTAAGATTTTAATAAAAATAAAAATTTTTTTAAATAAAAAAAATTTTCATAAAAACTTAAAAATAGTCAAAATAAAAATTCTAAAATTTTCAAAAAATATAAAAATTTCTAAAAGTTTTTAAAAAATTCTAAAATGTTTCCATTATTTTTACTCTTACAATTTTATTTTTATATTTTTTGAAATTTTGAAATTTTTTGTATTTTTATTAAAATTTTAAGTTTTATTAATTTTTAATTTTTCGAAATGTTTAAAATTTTTTGAATGTTTCAGATTTTTGAAATTATTTGATTTTTCAAAAAATTTGAAAAAATTTTTGGAATTCTTAAAAAAATTTTCAAATTTTTTATAATTTTTAAAAATTTCAAAATTAAAAAAATTTTTTTTTCTAATTTTTAGAAATTTAATTTTTTTATTTTTAAACTTTATAAAAGTCTACCTTTAATTAAAATTTTAATTTTTTGAATTTTTATTAAAATTTTTTAAAATTTTAACATTATCATACTTTTTATAATTTTAAAAATATTTCATATTTTTTAATTTTTGAATAAATTTTAACAGTTTTTTTTAAATTTTCAAAATTTCTTATAATTGTTTTAAACTTTTAAGATTTTTCAAAAAATTTTGTGGAAATTTTTAGAATTTTTATAAAATTTTAAAAGCTTTTTTGAATTATGTAAAAATTGTTTAATATCTTCTTCATAAATTTTTTTTGAGTTTTTAACTTTTTGTAAATTTTAAATTTTAAATAATTTTTATGAAAAATGAAAAATTTTTAGATTATTTTTGAAAATTTTAAAATTTTATAGAATTTTTTTATTATTTTTGAGAAATTTTTGTATTTACAAATAATTTTTATAAATTTTTAGAAGTTTTTATAATTAGTTAGATTTTCTAATTAATTTTTATTAATTTTTGAAATTTTTTTTGGAAATTTTTTTTTTTTTTTTGCTATCGTAGCATTGGTAATGTAATATTAATTGGCCTTTTTTATATAGTTCAATATCTTATTGGATGTTCACGTCATGTTAGTAAGGTTGACTAACAACATCATTCTAATATGTCAACGTGATAACTGAATGATAGTTTATGTACTAATCAAATAATATATATATCAAATTTTGTTTGAATCAATTTAAGTTTGTGTAATTTCTATACTTGATTTGAACGTTTCGATTTGAGTCAATTTAAGCATTTTAATTAAACTCGTTTGAATTTTGATTTGGATTATTTGTTTTCAAATTATTTTTACATGGACTAAGGCCCAATTTAATTTAGTTTGAGTTAATTTGAAATTAAGTGACGTGGGCTCAAAAATCTAAAGTGTAATATTAAATTTCAAAGCTCAAAATTGAACTCTTGATTTTAAAGCCTAATTTTACTTTTTTTTTAGATTTAATTACTTGTTTTAATTGACAAATTACAAGAATGAAAAACTAAAAAATTTCATCTGCAATGGCTGAGCTTTCTCAAGTTCCACGAATTACCCTCCCAAATTTAGCTCTTCATTTTTACCTCCCATTTTCATCCATTTTACTTTCATCACAATTTTACCAAGCTAGAGGCCCTTTCTCTGCACCTCAAAAAGCTCAGCGTTACCTTGCCCTAGGAACTTGCCTCAAACTTTGCTGCAACTCTACAACCAAATTCAATGCCTATGTCTGCACTTATCCTGTGATGCTCTACAAGAACTGAAAGGGCTTTCACAATGAAAGGGGATAGAGAAACAAGGGAGAATAGAGCACAAAGGGGCTTCTATTTTTCAAAAATCTCAGCCTTATAAAACCGAAAACAAAACACAGCCATTCTTTAAAAAACCAGAATAATACGCATTCTCCAATACGAGACCTCTACCATTTTCTCAACAAGGAACATCTCCAACCATTCTCAATCGATAACCACCATAACCTCCCAGTATCACCCCATTTTTCCTGCTATACGTCATTGCCAAAAAACAAACAAGTTGACACCATCACCAACAGTAACACCATTACAATACTCTATCAACCGAACTCGAAACCATCATCTCCCTACGCCTCTCGAATTGTATGACCACCACCCACCACCAGAACCTATTCTAGCTGAAGAAATCACTCTAACCAAGACCACCCACAACACACTAAAAAATCATTATCAATTGAAACAGAAAGCAACATAGAAAAAAAAAAAAAGAAGGTAGCAGCTATGGTGTTTTGGATGTAGGGGATTTTGGGTTTGGAATGACTTCTAGGTGGGTCTAGTTCGAACTCGTGAAGAAGTAGCTATAGCAAGTCACTATCCATTACAGAAGCAGCGACGATGGCATGAATGGCATTGATGGTGCTAATGGCGACAAGGTGTTTTTTGAAATCCAAAATAGTGGGAAGGGAGGTGAAAGCAAAAGGAAGAACGTAGTAAAAACTAAATCGATCGGAGTAGCGGTGGAAGAGCTTTTGAGGTGTGAATCCTCAGGCTTTGTTTTTAGATCTAGTAAAATTTGGGAGTTTTTGGGAAACACTAAGTTCAAAAGTGGAAAGAGGGAGTTGAGATGGGTCAACGACAAAAATTTAGGAGAAAGGCGATGCTCGCATACGGTGGCCTGCAATGGTGTCATGAGCCAACCTTGTATAAGGTCATGACCGGGGCTTAGGTTGTCATGAGCCACTCATGTATAGGGCCATGACTGGGTAGATCTCTTGTGCTAGGAAAAGTATCCACATTTCAAACATTGTAATAGTTAGTGATAGCATAGTTCTAAAATCTCTAAAGCTCTTTAGGGGGTGAGCGGGCAGCATACTGTTGGGCTGTCTCACCGGTCGCAATACGGGCCTAGGCCATCCGCCAAGGGCTGCCCCCTGGCCTTGGCGATAGTGGGAAGTCCCGATGTACTATCTTCGATTATAATAAAATTCATCTTCGATTCGAATATCCCGAATGTTGCCTTGATGTGTTTTTCTTTTTGTCGATGTGAATGTGCCTTCTTGTGTGTGCTTGAGATTGATCTTGATATGAATGTGTCTTATTGCGTATGCTTGGGACTAACTGTGGCTTATGATTATTTGTTCAGATATCGAACTATTGAGGGCTGACTTGGGTGGGAGCGTCCATTCAAGTGCCGCACAGTCTATTCCTTGTTGAAAGAAAGCCTAGTTTGTGACACGTGGTATCGAGCACGGTTGAGAAGTGCTAGAAAATGGATGAGATGGCCACAAGTGGTGGACCCAATTATCAACAGAGACTTGAGGAACTTGAGGCGGCGGTGGTCACAGTGAAAACTCACATGATGACTAAAGATCGATTGAGGGAGATCGAGACAACCCAGCGGGAGTTATCCGATACTCTCTAGAACATGAGCGAGGAGGCTAGAGATGCCTTGAATGTTCTCTAAAAGGAGTTTGAAGAGCTCAAAGCACAAGTAAGCATCATACAAATGGTTGTGGCTAGATCGAGTTCGAGCTTGACGGAAAGAGAAAAAAGGGCCAAGGTGCCGGAGTCTCGATGCTATGAGGGGGCAAGAGATGCCAAAGAGCTTAAAAACTTTCTGTTAGACATGGAGCAGTACTTTCGAGCTGTACACACGGATTTAGAGGAAGACAAGGTAGTAATGATGTCGATGTATCTCATAAGGGATGCCAAGCTATGGTGGCACTTCAAGTTTGTCAATGACGAGTGTCCGATTAAGACTTGGATGGACCTGAAATAAGAACTAAAAAATCAGTTCTTCCCTGAGAAAGTGGAGTATATGGCTCGAAGGAAACTTCGAGAATTGGTGCAAACAGGAATAGTGCAAGAGTTTGTGAGGTTTTTCTACCCTGATGTTGGATATTCGAGACATGTCCAAAAAGGACAATATGTTTTGTTTCCTTGAGGGCCTTAAGCCTTGGGCCAGGATAAAACTACAGAGATAAAAAGTGCAAGACATGACCACGGTCATGGCTGCAGCTGAACGTCTCCACGATTATAATGATGGCTCTTCAAAACAGAAAAATCCTCCATCAGTTGGCAGTAACTTTAACTTTGGGAGTAGGGGAAAAGATGATTAGGTTGGATCGGCCTTTCAGTGGGGGATCAGACAGGAGGTCTTTTGGTCGAGATAGCAACCAACCCAAGACAAACAACGTAGTGATTTTCAGGCCTAGGCAATCACTAGCTTGCTTCCTATGCAAGGGGTCGCATCGGGTAGCCGAATGCCCATACAGAGAAGCCCTTAATGCCTTAAGAGCCTCGTCTCAAGAGTCTGCAAAAGTGCCAGAGATCATTGAAGAAGTTGAAGAGGAGTCGGCCAAGATGGGTTCAATAAAGTTCCTTAATGCCCTCCACATCCAACTGAACATAATAAAGAAAGAGCAGGGTAGAGGCCTGATGTATGTGAACTTAATGATTAATAAGAAGGCCACCAGGGCCATGGTAGACACGGGTGCAACCGATACCTTCATCACACCAAAAGAAGCAAAAAGGTATAGTCTCTAGGTTAGCAAAGACTATGGGTTAATGAAGGTAGTCAATTCGTTAGCCTTTACGATTAGTGGAAGCTCCAAGAATGTGACGACCAAATTGAGGTCATGGGATGGGAAGGTAGACTTTACAGTTTCCCCCATGGATGACTTTGATGTCGTCTTTGGATTGGACTTTATGATGTTGGCTCAGGTGATCCCTATCCCCGTCGCTAGTTACCTATTGTTCTTGGGAGAACACCCATGTGTGGTGCCGGCCACTATCTTGCTAAATAATGAGAAAAAAATGATCTCAGCTTTACAGTTCAAGAAAAGGGTAAAGAGAGGGGAACCCTCCTTTGTGGCCATGTCGATTTACAAAGAAAGGTTGGGAGTGGAATTGATACCCGATGGCGTGGAAAAAGTGTTGGAAGAATTCGAAGAGGTGATGCCAAGGATGTTGCCTAAAGTTCTACCTCATCGAAGAATTGTGGACCATGAAATTGAGCTCCTCCTAAGAGTTAAACCCCTTGCTAGAGCCCCTTACCACATGGCCCCGCTAGAATTGGTCGAATTAAGGAAACAATTAGATGGGCTTCTATAGTTCAGGTTCATTAGACTATCAAAGGCTTCTTTCGGAGCGCCAGTGCTATTTCAGAAGAAGCATGATAGAAGTTTACGATTATGTGTTAACTACAGGGCCCTGAACAAAGTCACCGTGAGAAACAAATATCCTATTCTTCTTATAGCATATTTGTTTGATCAACTAAGTTGGGCCAAGTACTTTTTCAAATTGAACTTGAGATCTGGCTACCATCAGGTTAGAATCGTTGAGGGAGATGAGCCAAAGACCACTTGTGTAACACGGTATGGTGCATTTGAATTTCTTGTTATGCCCTTTGGACTGACCAATGCTCCTGTCATATTTTGTACATTGATGAATCAGGTGTTCCATGACTATCTAGATAAATTTATAGTTATCTATTTAGACGACACAGTGGTATATAGCTCCACTCTGGAAAAACATCAAGAACACTTATTCCAGGTGCTTCGAAGATTGCAAGACCACCAATTATATGTGAAAAAAGAGAAATGTGCATTTGCTCAGACCCAAATCCACTTTCTCGATCACATTGTCAAACGTGACCTCATTCGAATGGACATGAAAAAGGTTAGGGCCATCAAGGAGTGGACAACACCGAAGAATGTTAGTGAACTTCGCTCGTTTTTGGGACTAACCAACTATTATAAAAGGTTTGTAAAAGGGTACTCTCGCAAGACCACAGCCCTTACGAAGCTATTGAGAAAAGAGCATAAATGGTGTTGGACAAGTGAGTGCCAAGAGGCCTTTGAGGGATTGAACGATGCTATTATGAAGGATCCTATCTTAGTTCTCCTTGATATTAAAAAGCCTTTTGAAGTTCAGACGGATGCATCTGATTTCGCTATTAGTGGAGTACTTTTACAATAATGTCACCCAATAGCATTTGAAAGTAGGAAGCTAAGTGAAGCTGAGAGGAAATATACGGCCCAAAAAAAAAGAGCTCTTGACAGTAGTTCACTGCCTGAGGGCTTGGCGACATTATTTGTTGGGTTCACACTTTGTCGTGAAGATAGACAATGCGGTCGTTAGTAATTTCTTCAACTAACCAAGGCTTACAGCGAAACAAGCTAAATGGCAAGAATTTTTAACGGAGTTTGACTTTTGTTTTGAGCACACCGCTGGAAAGACTAATTAAGTGGCCGATGCATTGAGTAGACGAATAGGGTTAGCAACCCTTAGAAGAATTATCTAATGACGGCTAGCAGAGTCATGACAGATATTTGTAAGTTAATTAAAGATCATTTAGAGAAGGACTCACAAGCTAGTGCCATCCTAAAGCTAGTTGAAGAAGGGAAGTCCAAGTACTTCTAGTAAGAAAATGAGGTCTTGTGGATCAAGGGGCCCCGATTGTTTATGCCAAGAGTAGGAGGTCTGAGACAGATGCTGATGAGAAAATGTCATGACATACCATGGGTCAAACATCCGGGCTAGCAACGTACTTTGGTTTTATTCAAACAGGGATACTATTGGCCTCACATGCGACAAGACGTGATAGACTATACAAAGACTTACCTCATTTGCTAATAAGACAAAATTGAAAAGAAAAAACCTACAGGTATGCTTGAACCATTACCGGTGCCCGTTAAACCATGAGAAAACATCTTTCTCGATTTCATTTCGGGCTTGCCCAACATTGATGATCTTAGAGCTATTTTGGTGGTGATTGATCATTTCTCTAAGTACGTCGCATTCATTCTCACTCACAAGTATTGTACTGCGAAATACACAGCTCGACTACTGTTTAAATATATGGTCAAATACTAAGGCCTCCCCTAAAATATTGTAAGTGATAGAGATTCGAGATTCACAAAATCCTTCTGGAGAGAACTTTTCAAGATATTAGGGTCCCAACTTAACATCTCTTTAAGCTACCACCCTCAAATCGACGGTCAAACGAAATGGTTCAATGGATTACTAGAGGAATACTTAAGGTATTTTGTTCAAGCCAATCAGAAGAACTGGCCTTCGTTATTAGACGTTGCTCAGCTTTGTTTTAATTTTAACAAAAGCTCTTCCAATAACAAGAGCCCGTTTGAAGTGGTCACCAGATAATTATCAAAGCTACCCCATACTTTTCTTGGAGCAATATAGAGGGAAGAATCCAAGAGCCTTCAATTTCGACAAAGAATGGAAACAAAACACTGAGATTGCACAAGCCTACCTAGAGAAAGCATCGAAGTGAATGAAAAAATGGGCAGACAAAGGTCGCAGGGTGCAACAATTCCAAGTTGGTGATTTGGTTCTTGTTCAACTAGTCCCTGAACAAACTAGGTTCTTGAAAAAGAGATATCGTAGATTAGTTTGCAAATATAAGGGTCCAGTGAAGATCCTTTCCAAAGTAGGGAATACTTCTTACAAAATTGACCTACCAAAGTGGATGAAAGTGCACCCAGTATTTCATGTGAGTAACCTGAAACCTTTTTATACAGATCCTACAGATGCTATCTGAAGGGAGCCAACCAGAGTCATCATCACCATGAAGCCACCCTCAGAGAGTCGAGTCAAAGAGATTTTAGTCGACAGGGAAATCAAGGTATCTTAAAGACTAGTTCGTGAATACTTAGTGAAGTGGGAGGGATTAGAACTAGAAGAAACCAGCTGAAAAAGGAAACACGACCTCCGGAGATTCAAGAGGAAGATTAAAGAATTTCAAGCCAGCAAGTCGATGAGGACATCGATAGAATATGTGAGGGAGGATATCATGAGCCAACCTTGTATAGGGCCATGACCGGGGCTTAAGTTGTCATGAGCCACCCATGTATAGGGCCATGATTGGGTAGATCTCTTGTGCTAGAAAAAGTGTTTCCATTTCAAACATTGTAATGGTTAGTGGTAGCATAGCTCTAAAATCTTTAAGGCTCTTTAGGGGGGTGAGTGGGCAACGTACTGCTAGGCTATCTCACCGATCACGATATGGGCTTAGGCTATCTACCAAGGGCTACCCCCTGACCCTGGCTATAATGGAAAGTCTCGATGTACTATCCTCAATTATAATAAAATTTACCTCCGATTTGAATGTTCTGAATGTTGCCTTGATGTATTTTTTTTTTATCGATGTGAATGTGCCTTCTTGTGTGTGCTTGAGATTGATCTCAATATGAATGTGTCTTATTATGTATGCTTGGGACTAACTGTGGCTTATGGTTATTTGTTCAGATATCGAACTATTGAGGGCTGACTTGGGTGGGAGCATCCATTCAAATGTCGCACGGTCTATTGCTTGTTGAGAGAAAGCCTAGTCCGTGACAAATGACCTGTGGCGGCGATAACGTGGTGATAGCTCATCAGATTTTATAAAACCAAGGGTGGCTACTAGGCTTGTGTTTGAAGCCTAAGAGAGTTGGGAGTGATATTTTTTAAGAAGTGGAGATAAAATGAATTGACAAAAAAATTTTAGGATTTTATAGTAAAAAAAAAAAAAAGAAGAAGAGGAATAACCCATACGAAATGGGTCAACTCGTGCTCGATCCAATAGACCTAACATGGACCTATTCCAAAGCTTTCTACCTAATCCAAAGAAATCCTAATTTGCCAGGGCTCTTTTTTTTTTTTTTGTGGTTGTTGGACTTCAAGTGTTTAAGCCATTTTTTGGATCTCTGATTTCAGGTTTCAATATCAAAATTTTATTTGGATAATTTCTATACATTTTTGGGTTTCTCATTGGAAAATTTTTTTTTACATTACTCATGTTAATAATATTTCTATAAAATATGCATGTTTTAAAATAATTAATAATACTTATAAAAATAAATACTATGGATAATTTTTTTTTGTGAAAATTTTTAGTATTAAATGTTTAGAAAAAATAAAGATTTTTTCGATGATGAGATTTTAAAGAAATTCATATAGTTATTCCTATGAAATCTTTAGGTGAAAAAAACTTTTTTAGATACAACTAGTATATTAGAGTATGTATAAAAATTTCACAAAAAGAAAAACCTTTTTCTTATAAAAATGCATAAAATGTAAAAAGAAAAAAAGAAAAAATTAATAAAAAATCTTTTTAAAAAGGGATAAATAATTAATAATATAATATAATATAAATACACAAATAAAGCGTATATAATAAAAAAGATGTGAATATATGAGGACGATATTTTTAAAAAGTTCGAGTAGTGATTTTTTAAGAATCTTTAGGTGAGAAATGTTTTTTAAAATGCTACCAAAGTAATAAGGCATTTAAACTAATTTTTAATAAAGATTTTTTTTATTTTTTATTTAATAAAAATATAAGAAATAAATTTTTATGAAAAGAAAATATTAGTTTGATTAAATTATAAATATTATGTTATTATATACATTTTAAATATTAATTTTAAAAATAAATATGAACCACCAAGGATAGGATTCTTGAAAAGTCCAAGTAGTAACTCTTAAGAAATCTCTAGCTGGTAAAGTTCCCCCTAATATTACCTAAGTATTGGAATATTTTTGAAAAATTTTTAATATACAAAGGTTCCTATTTATTTTTCTATCAAAAAGATAAAAAAGAAATAAAATAAAATGTATTTTTTGTTGGAATAAGATAAATTAAAGAAATTATTTTTAAATATCAAAATCAAGACCTTTTTTGTTAAAATTAAAGGATAATACATGGTTAATTAGTATCATTTTAAAACGAACACTGTGAAGGTGCTAATCATTTCCTATGTATAACTGTACTCCTAAACCAAACTCTGATTTTTGTAGATAAAAAATTATCTTTTTAATAAATTTTAATTAATTTAAAAGTTTATTAAAAAGATAAACTTTCTATGTAGCCAATCACACATAGTAAAAAATATTTGTGGTGATTGCTTTGTTTTTAAATTCATCTAGCAATCCCAAAATCGTTATGACAGTTTGGTGACTTCATTGAAGATGTCATTTTTTAGAGAAATAGGCCAAAAAATTAATTATGTGTTATCTTTAGTTTTGATTTAATGGTCTTAATTGGTATTTAACTTTAATTTCCTTGATTTTGATTTTGATTTTTTTTAAACAACAATAGTTATAAAAAATTACATAAATTTCATTTTAATTATGTCATTTATTCATTTATTATTTTATGTTTTTTTATATATTATTCTTGATAAATTGCAAGGCATTTAAGATTAGGTTTCCAATGTTATATTCCTTTAGTTACACACGACACATTCATATAATGCATGAGCTCTATACTTGAACTCTGTTCTTTTAAAGAGGGACTAAAGTACCTATGCTCTCGTGAAATGATAATCTCCGTAATGTCAAGTGAAAACTCGTACTGAAATTAAACCATTTTCGTTTATAACTTATAATGGGTAAGGATCGAGGTGTCTTACTAGTCTTACATGGATGTCAGTGATGAATAATTTGAAAACTTTTAGATGTATAAATTCTCACTAAGCCTATAATGAACCTTAGAGGACCAGCCTTAAGTAGCGTTATGCCAATCTTTTTGTAGAGAATACCTAAATAAGGATACATGAGGAATATTTTGATATAATCTGTATTTATAGGGTAATAATGATGCAAAGAAATTAAAGCTTTGAAAAAGAAAAGAAATATGAAAAAAATATATTCCTCCAATAAAATTTTCTTTTGACGTATGATTTGGTTTATTTACCGTTTGTCCATAATTCACATCTTAAAAAAAATAAATATATTTTTTAGAAGGATTTTTTGTGTTTTCCAAAAATAAACAAAAATTTTGAAAAAAAAAAAAGGAGAAAATTTTTCAAAAATGAAAAATTTTTATTCATGTTGAAAAATTTTTATTCATGTGTTATTGGCCAAATAATAAAAGCAAAAATATTAAAAAAAAACTTTGAATTTTGGTCATTTTATGTGCTTGTGTTTTTCATAGGAAATGTTTTCTTAAATTTTTATTTTTTATTTTTTACAAATAAAAAGCAAAAAAGGAAGGAAAAATTTTTATTTTGAATGTTATTGTACCTTTTGCATTTCATTAGTTTTTGCATTTGGAAATAATAATGTTGTATATACACTTTCATTTCATTTACAAATATTTGAATGGTAGTGTCAATTTTGTAAAAAATTTGATTTTGAATGTTATTGTACCTTTCACATTTCATTATTTTTTATATTTAAAAATAAAAAAGTTATATACATACACTTCATTTCATGTACAAATATTTGAATAGTAGTTTCAGTTTCGTAAAAATTGTGATTTTGAATGTTATTGTACCTTTTGTATTTTATTATTTTTCATATTTGAAAATAATAAAGTTATAAATACATTTGATTTCACGTATAATATTTGAATGGAAATGTCAATTTTGTAAAAAATTTTATTCTGATTTTATAATTTTTTGCATTTAAAAATAATAAAGTTGTATATACACTTCATTTCATGTACAAATATTTGAATGGTAGTGTCAGTTTGATAAAAATTTGATTTTGAATGTTATTGTACCTTTCGTATTTCATTATTTTTCACGTTTGGAAATAATAAGGTTGTACATATATTTCATTTCATGCACAAATGTCTTGAATGGTAGTGAAATTTTCATTAAATTTGCATAGTGCATGTATTGCATTTTGTACAAACATATCTTGTCATGGAAATAATATGTCAATGCATTTCATATAAAGTATATTTCATTACTTATGCATCTATATCTCATTACTCATATAGCATGTAATTTTGTTGCATGTATATCCATTCACTAAAGATGTGATTTTAAATTTACATTATACACATATTGCATTTGATATAAGTACACCATCTTTCATGAAATAGGACATTGCATTCCATGTAAGTACACCATCTTTCATGAAATAGGACATTGTATTCCATGTATATATATTCATATGATGTGTATTGTACATATAGTGCATTTCATATAAATGTGTCTCATTACTTATGTACATTGACATTACATTTCATGTACATATATTCATAAATAATATGATTTTCTTCAAACTTGCATTGTAGATCCACTTCATTTCACATAAATATATCTTGTTATTTAGGTTATATGCGTGGATAAATAATATAATTCTTATCAAACTTGAATGCTACATGCATCATCTTCATTGCACACGTATTTAGAAATTCATCATGAAAAATCATGTTATATATTTAACTGTTCTCTTATGACATACCATCATTTGGTGAATAAAGAGTGTTCCTCATGGGTGAAAAAAAAAAGAATCTTAAAAGTTTTTGCAAGAAAAAAAATCATAATCAAGGAAATTTGGTGGAGCCCAAGTTTCTTCCAATGTATTTTTTTTTATCTGAGTTTGACAAGAGCTTCAAAAAGTTGAATATGGGAAAGGATTAAGTATCCTAAAGAGAACAAGCAAAGAGGAAAAATAGCATTGTGCACATGAAAGATGTAGTTAGGGATGATAGATGATCTTTGGTCTCTTTGGCTTTGTACATAATTTTGTTTTAAAAAAATTTTGAAGATGATTGTTGTTTCTTCAAAATGATTGTTTTTTAATTTGAGAACTTTGTATATGATAGCACATTGACTTGTTAGATTGGATTTGTAAATATATATATATATATATATATATTTTTGAGAAAAATTCAAAAGATTGATTTGTAATTGTTTGAGAATAAAGCCACATGTAAGTATTATAAAGGAAAACTAGAATAAAAAAAGAATGCAAGTAAAAATTTTGAGAAAAAATGGTGACAAAAATGACAAGAGCCTTTTCAAATAAGAAAGGAAAAATTCACATTTTTATATAAAAAGTGATAAGAATCGTGAAAAAATTGTTGATTACTCTCATATTTGAATACCTTCACCTTTTTCGAATATTCTCATATTTCAAACTACTTAAATAATTTCACTCACTAGCCATAACCCTTGAAGGAATGTGAACTTGAATTTGTGAGCCTTGTCTTCACTTAATCATACTAAGATATAAAAAAGGTGATAATCTTTTTTTTTGGGCAATGGGCAATGGGACAGTTAATTTGAAAAAAAAAAAGAAAAAGATTTTATTTTTTGGATTTCTCAAAAATAAAGTAAACATGAAACTTTTTTTAAAAAATTTAGATGTTGGTAATTTGATGTATCGAGACTATGCTATAGTCTTAAATATGCCAAAACCAAAATACCCAAATTTCCTTAGATGACCTCAAACATATAAAAGCTCAATTTTTACCCCACTTTATTTCATATTTTAAGGCAAATCGACCAAAAGAGTAAAAAAAAATGAAAACTCATTACCCTTAAGACAACTTGATTTATGCCACAACGTTCTCTTTTGTGAATGACACGAACAATTTAATGCCTTAAACAAGTTCATTAAGGATGGCATGTTGAAATGAAGGTATCTTCCATGAATCATGTTACTACCAAAATGAGTTATGTATAAGTTTTGGAAGCATGTAAGAAAAGAAAAAAAAGAAAAAAAAATGATTGTGACATCATGCATGTTGGGAAAAACAACAATACCTACGCGCAGCAACCACACACAAAATAACAAGCTCAAATCAAGAATAAGAACACACAAATATATTTGGTTCGGCCCAACTCAAAATGGCCTACTCCAACTTAATCCACTATCAAATAAATCTTTACAATTGTGAGACTTTTAGAATGAGAAAAGTCTCCTAAAACTCCTTACTCAAAACTTAACCCAAAACCCAATTACACCCTTTAATAGCCTACTCACTTAGCTATTCTCTTGGTGTCTAACTCTCTGAGGTTACTAAACTAAAACCAAAACATCTTATTTATAAGGGTGAAACCCTTTATACCTTTACCAAACTCCCGATGTGGGATACAAGACAAATTCAAACTTACTTAACTTTCGATGTGGGATTCTGAGATTCAAGGCAAATCCCAACAAATCCTCCCTTGACTTGAATCTCCAAACACTTCAACAGTATCTGCAAAGCTAACATGCTTACCTTTCTTCTTTTCTTTCATCACAGGCATTCCAGCAACTGAGCCTCCATCAAACATGTACAAGTGATTGACCATATTCCCTTGTAGAATCACACTATCATTCTTATACACTTTCAACCAATCATTACTACCATAAAATGTGTATCCCCGAGAAGATAACTCACCTAAAGCAATCAAATTGTAGTGACAATTTGGTACATACCTTACATGACGAAGTGTCCTAATAACACCATTGTGAGATCTAAGGCGAACACTCCCAATGCCTTGAATCTGCACCTTTTCTTTGTTAGCAACCACAATATCCCCATACTTTTTATTCTCATTCAACTCCACAAAGCAACTCCTATCATTGCAAACATGAACTGTAGCAGCTGAATCTAAAACCCAACTTTTATCACTTTTCAAAGTCTGGGTCTCATCCACACAAGTTGTCAAAACAATATCATCATCATCAGACACGACAGCAGCAGTATCATTATTTTCTTCATCTGATTTCTTCTCATCATTCGCCCTTTTAAAAGCAGTCATATCCCTTCTCAGCTTCCTGCAGCGCACTTGGATATGTCCCTTCTTACCACAATAATAACATTCTACATCACTGTAATCTCTGTCTCTTGACTTAGATCTCCATCTTGATCCATCAATCCTCTTTTGAGTCCTCCCTCGATCAAAACCCTCTACAGCTAGTGTACTCCCCCCAGGTGATGAGTTCTGAGCTCCCATAAACCTTTCATTCTCACGCAACAGGGCAGTCACATCATCCAACTTCAAAGTAGACCTGCCTACCAACACAGTCTGAACTAAAGGCCTATAAGACTTGGGCAAAGATGACAGCAAAATTAAAGCCTTCTCTTCATCTTTTAACTCATCAACAGAAATCGCTAACAATTGAGAAACCAATTTATTAAATTCATTCAGGTGATTATGAAGACTCATACCTTCTTCCATCTTTAGAGAATACAGATCCATCTTCAAACATAATCTATTAGTCAACGACTTCGAAGCATAAATACCTTCAAGCTTATCCCACAAACTCTTCGGAGTACTCTCAGTCAATACACTGTACTTTACTTCTGGAGCTAACGCCAATCTAATAGTACTAACAGCCTTCTTCTGAATCCTATTCCAATTAGCATCAGACATTCCTTCAGGCTTACTACTCTCCAATGCCTGATCCAATCCTTGTTGTACTAACAGATCTTGAATCGTACTTTGCCATAACATAAAATTACTCTTTCCATCAAATAACGGAATCTCAAACTTAGGCTTAGACATACCAGACATACCTTCTTCAGACATCTTCAAACACTGCTTCACGATCTCTTAGACCCACGAACCTAGAACCTCGAACCTGGAACCTCGCTCTGATACCACTTGTTGGGGATCACCACAGCTCTGATACCACTTGTTGGGAAAAACAACAATACCTACGCGCAGCAACCACACACAAAATAACAAGCTCAAATCAAGAATAAGAACACACAAATATATTTGGTTCGGCCCAACTCAAAATGGCCTACTCCAACTTAATCCACTATCAAATAAATCTTTACAATTGTGAGACTTTTAGAATGAGAAAAGTCTCCTAAAACTCCTTACTCAAAACTTAACCCAAAACCCAATTACACCCTTTAATAGCCTACTCACTTAGCTATTCTCTTGGTGTCTAACTCTCTGAGGTTACTAAACTAAAACCAAAACATCTTATTTATAAGGGTGAAACCCTTTATACCTTTACCAAACTCCCGATGTGGGATACAAGACAAATTCAAACTTACTTAACTTTCGATGTGGGATTCTGAGATTCAAGGCAAATCCCAACAATGCACTTGAAAATTTTGAATAAATCCAAAACTTGACAAACCTGAAGAAAAAAAAATAAAGTTCTTTGAAAGAAACCAAGAAGAAAAACATAGAACTCAAAATGAAAATAAAATATAGGCAAACAAAAAAAATCCCAAAAATTAAGAAAAAATTTTTAAAAAGCTTTTATTTTAAACTCATTTTCTTAAAAGGAATTACTCTTCAATTTAGGTGATTGTGTTTGAGATAACAAATGGTTATATTCCATTATTCTTTCACAAACAAGAAAATTCTCACTTGCTACCCTTTTTGAGCCTAATGAATTCTTTCTTAATGAATCTTAACCAAGGATCACCATTCATATGAAGGGCCAAAAGAAATACATAGTCAAAAATCATACATGGTGAGGTCTTATTACAAGTATAAAAGGGGAAACCTATATGCCAAAAGGCAAATGTTCAATAAAATGAGTTCCCAAAAAATTTTTCAACATACAAAATCAGAAGTAGATATGCAAAAGAAAGTAAAAAAAAAAAAAGTTGAAAGAAAAAGCAAGAAAAAGAGCCAAAATTAAAAAAAAAATTAAAACTTATTAAATGGCTAGTGTGGAAAATGAAAGGAAAAAAATCCTAAAAGGAATCATGTATATGATGTGAAATGATCATTGGTTTGATCATCCTTAAACACATTTTAGGCCTACTTATCCTTTTCTTCTAAACACCAAACTTGGTCTACATTATGTGCTTTGAAAAGTCTAATTTGATTAAGTATCAATGCCTAAAATGAAGAGTTTTCCTTTGTGAAATTACCATATAACCTATGAGTCTTTTGTCTTATTTCACTATCCAACTACATGTTTGAACCATTAACTTATTTTGGATAAAACTTGAATTATTAAGTGCATGATGAAACAATCAAGAAAAAACAGAAAAAATGAAGAAAAAAATATGGCTATAGAGTGAAAACTCCAAAAGAGGATAGTCTAAGGCAAATTTGAAAATCATGAAGCTAATCATAAGCATAAGAAGTAAGAAAAGCCAGTATGAAGCCACCTAGATTGTTGAAAGATCAAAAAATGTCGATGCTTTGAAAGTTTGAAATCCATTACAAGGATTGATATTGAAAATTTGAGCATTTTTCTTGTTCTAAAATGACCTTTCAAAATTTTTATGCCCATCACAGCTAACCTTGACATATATCAAAATGCCATATTTAGATACTAAAAAAAATGTCAAACATGTTTGATTTTCAAAGGATTGATTCTTTTTTTTCTAAAAAAATATTTATGCTTCATTTGTGAGTCTAAATGGAAAAGTACAATATCTTTTGTTCCCTTTAAGTGGTGAAACCTTTTTGAATGAATTAAAACCTTGACATGCTGAATTGTTCAATCCATTGTCATTTTTTCCTTTCCTAATAGGGAATACCAATTTTCAACAGACTCTAAAGTCATATTTGTTTGGATATTTTATTATTTGTGATTATGAAAATTTAATTATATGAGACAATTTGTTGATCATTTTGAAAATTTTTTAATAATCAGTCACACATTTTTTTGAAAAATAAGAAAACCATGTTTGGGTGTAATAGAAAGTTATCAAATTATGAAAACCTTTAGACTAGTTTAGGTTCAAGAAAGAAAATATTTTTCATTGAAAAATTAACAAAAAAAGATTTTTTAAGAGGAACGTGGCGGTTTGTCTTCATCATTTTGCAATCATGTCAAAAATGCATGTTACATGTCATATGAAAATGGAAATAAAAAGAAAAACATGTTGAAAAATGAAAGGAAAATCAAGAGAGCCCATTTGAAAAGAAAAGAAAGTAGAAATTGGTGAAGAAACAATATGAAAATAGGTGAAAGAATTGGAGAAAGGTAAGTTAAGATCCTTTTGGAAAAGAAGTTGAAGACTTAATTTGATGGACAATAGGAAATAAGCAAAATTGATAGAGAAAAAATTTTGAAAAGAAAGGTAGTTCTAGTGTTTGCCTTTTTCGACATGTATCTGTGTTATCATTTTAAATATTAATGTTTGAGTCCATGTTGGGGCATATGTATCATGAGAATTTTTGCATTTGAACGAGTATCAACATTTTTAAATGAAATTTTGTAATTTTAGAAAGTATTCGTATTATTGAAAAACAATTAAATTTGTAAATTTAATTTATATTTTTTGGACATCTATGTCATATATGAACATTTGCATTTGTATTTTATAAAGGGCATTTGCAGATAAAAATTTTGTAATTGTATTTTTGTTGGATATATTGTATCGCAGAAAAAGAAATTTGTATTTGCATCTTTGTAGAGGCATCTACATAGAATATTGACATCTTTATCATAAGAAAAGTTTAACACTTCCATCTTTGTTGGGTACATTTACATTGTGAAAAGTCATTTCCGTTACAATCACTGGAAAAGAATTTCTCATATGTGATCATTTGTATTGGTGTAGAGATATTCACATTTTTACCATTTATTTTGAGACACATTTGCATCATATTGCATTTATTAATTTTGCAAACATTAAAAAAAATAAGAAATGTGGACTTTTGTTTTAAGTTTTAGAAAAAATAAAAGCAAAAAGAAAAGGAAAATTATCAAGGAAAAAAGTTTGTCAAAGAAAAAAAAAGAGAAAGAAAAGTCTGTCAAGAGAAAAAACAAAAAAAGAAAGGAAAAATAACAAAAAGAAAATAAAAAGAAATAAAAAAGTCTATCATGAAAAAAGAGAAAGAAATAAGAAAAAGAGGAAATAGTTCAACAAGTGGCCAAAATGTTAAAGAGTTTAAATAGTCAAAATAGGATCGGCAAAAAGTAAACGGTTTGTTACAAAAGTGAATGGAAAAGTTTTAAGCTCAGTTTAGTTAGCATTTTAAGCCCAGATTAGCTGGCATCGATAAGATATAAGCTCAGTTTAGTAGGCACTAATTAGATTTCAAGTCTAGTTTAGTTGACACAAATTAGATTTCAAGCCTAGTTAGTTGGTAACAAAGCCAAGTTAGTTAGCAATTTAAGCCCATATTAGCTGGCACCCAAATTTTAAGTTCAGTTTAGCTGATATCTAGATTTTAAGTCAAATAAAATTGGCACTTGTTAAGGAAAATCTTATGATCAAGATTTCTTTAAAGTTTTCTCAATGGTGATATTTGCGATCCCTTTCGATGGTGATATTTGAAGTTATTTGCATCTTTACTTGATTGTGATATCCAAGTATTCATGTTTACATATCTTTAAAGATTTCTCGGTGGTGATATCTAAGATCCCTTCCGGTGATGATATCCGAAGACATCTGCATTCACTTTATGGTGATATAAAAGTATCCAAGTCTAAATCTGCATAATTTTTTTCGATGGTGATATTTGAAAACATTTACATCCTTTCTCAGTGCATGATGTCCAAACTCCTTTCACTAAATAATTCTTGATGGCGATATCCAAAGACATTTACATCTTTTTCTTAGCATGATATCCAAGGCTTATTCAGTGGTGATATCCGAAGACATCTCATTTTTTGGTGGAGATATCCTAGTTTCAATAAATTTTAAAATTTGAATGTTTCATTTTTTTAGTAGCAAATTTTTATAAAATGATTTGTAAGTCCTGAAGGCATAATCCCAAAAACTTTCAGGCAAAGATCAAAAAGATTCGTAAGTCCTCTAGGAAAAAAATTTTAAATTTTTAAAATTTCAAAGCCTCTAATGAGAAGAACATTCATAGATGTTGAGATTTGTAAAACCTTTAAGCGTTATCTTTAAGTCCTTTAGTAGAAAGTTTTAAATTTTAAAATTTTAAGGCCTCTAATGAGAAAAGCATTTAGGATGTCAAGATTTGTAAAACCTCTAGGCATTATCTCAAAATCATTTGGGCAAGATTTGTAAGCCCTTTAAGCATAATATTTTAAAATTTTAAAATTTTAAGGCATTTTTTTAGAGGAGCATTCATATATGTCCAGATTTTTAATACGTCAGTGCATAGTCTCTAAATCATCTGGCAAATATTTGTAAGCCTTCCAAGCATAATATTTTAAAATTTTAAAGTTTCAAAGCCTATTTTTAAAAGAGCATTCATAAATGTCGAGACTTTTAAGACCTCTAGGTGTAGTCTTTAAGTCCTTAGAGTAAGATTCATAAGTCTTCTAAGCTAAACTTGTTCTAGTTTCAAGATTCATAAGTTCTCCAAGTAAAATGTTTGAATTTTAAAGTTTCAAGGCCTCTGATTGGAGGAGCTTTCATAAATATCGAGATTTATAAGACCTCTAAGCATAATCTTTAAATCTTTCAGATAAGATTCGTTAGTAAGTCTTCTAAGTAGAATTTATTTTAGTGTCAAATTTTGTAAGACCTCCAGGTATAATCCCTGTCCTTCGACAGGATTTGCAAGTCTTTTGAGCTAAGTTTATTTTAGTGTCGAGATTTATATGACTTTTGAACATAATATTTAAGCCCATTTGGCAGGATTCATAAGTTTTCCGAGTATGATCTATTTTAGTGTCCAAATTTGTGAGACCTCTGGGTAAAACCTTTGAGTTATTATGTTTTATTTTAAAAAATCATGGAGCCTCTGATGAAATAAGCTTTTAGATTTATTCTAAAAAGTTATGAAACCTCTAATGAGATGAGTATTTCAAGAATTAAAAAAAAATCCAAAGAAAAAACCAAAGTTTAAAAAAATTTCAAAAAAAGTAAAAAAAATTTTTTTTTTTAAAATCTCAAATAATTGATTCTGAACAAAATTATTATCCATGTCTTTGCCCTATTCCTAATTCTCAGTAATGTGCAAAAAAAAAAAAAAACATTATAGACTCTGAATTTTATCGAGATCAATTTAAGTTTGTACAATTTCCACTGTTGATTTGAACCTTTCAATTTGAGCCAATTTAAGCATTCTAATTAAATTCATTTAGATTTTAATTCAGATTACTCATTTTCGAATAATTTTTGCATGGACTAAAACTCAATTTAATTTAGTTTAAGTTAATTTGAAATTAAGTCATGTGGGCTTAAAAGCCCAAAGTTCAATATTGAATTTTAAAGGCCAAAATTTAAAAATTGAAAATTTGATTTTAAAGCCCTTTTTTTTTTAGATTTAATTACTTTTAATAATAAAAAAATTATAAAAATGAAAAACTAATAAAAGTCACCTACTATGGTTGAGCTTTCTCAAGCTCCAAGAATTTCCCTCAAAATTTTCCTCATAACACAATCTGCAAAAAACTTGACTATAACACTTTTTTTATTACTTTTTGGCTCACATATATGATGTCATGTTCTAAGAACATCACTTGCCATCTAACAATCCTTCCAAATAATAAAGGCTTGTTGAAGATATACTTGATTGGATCTAGTTTTGCTATAAACCATGTGATCTGGTAAAGCCTATACTGTCTGAGTATTTTGGCTATCTAAGCTAATGCACAATACATCTTCTCTAAAAATGAATACTTGGACTCATATTCTATAAACTTCTTATTCATATAGTAGATAGCTCTGTCTTTTTTGCTAGACTCATCTTGTTTCCTTCGCATACATCCCATTGGCTTTTCGTACACTGTTAGTTATAAGATTAAAGCTCTTCCTAGAATATGTGGTACCAACACTGAAGGATTTGATAAGTACCACTTAACTTTATCAAAACCCTATTGGCATTCCTAGTTCTATTCACCAAGGTTATTCTTCGAAGAAGTTTAAAAATGAGATAGGTAAGCTGAGAAATGAATCGAGAAATGTAGTTTAATCTACCTAGAAAACCTCAAACTTCGATATACTAAAAGGTGACAAATTTTGAATAGCTTGTATCTTATCTGGGTTAACTTTAATTCCTTTTTCACTAACCATGAAGCTAGTAACTTCTCTAACTTAGGCCCAAATGTACATTTGGCAGGGTTCACTTAAGATGAAAATTTTTCAACCTTTCAAACAACTTTTTGAGGTTGGCGACATGATCTTCTCTTTTGTAAGATTTCACAATCATATTATCTACGTACACTTCAATCTCTTTGTGTATCATGTCATGAAAAAGCATCACCATTGCTTTTTGATAAGTTACTCCAACATTCTTTAAACCAAAGGGCATAACTTTGTAATAGAAGATACCCCACATGGTTACGAAAGTAATTTTTTTCATGTCACCTTGAGCCATTTTTATCTGATTATATCTTGAAAACCCATCTATGAAAGAAAACATAGAATATATAGTCGTATTGTCCACCAGTATGTCAATATGAGACAAAAAAAAAGTTTTCTTTTAGGCTAGCCCTATTCAAGTCATGATAATCCATACACATTCATACCTTCTTATCTTTTTTAGGAATAAGTACTGTGTTGGCTACCCATTCTGGATACTTGGTCACTTGTAAGAAATTGCATCAAATTACTTTTTTACCTCTCTTTTAATCTTTAGCAGTATCTTCAGTTTCATTCACCTTAACTTTTGTTGGACTGGTATACATTCTGACTTTAGAGAAAGCCTATGTTCCATTATTTCTGTACTAAGCTTGGACATATCTTGATAAGGCCAAGCAAATATATTTACAAATTCTCAGAATAAATCTTCTAACCTTTGCTTGTCTACCAATGAAAGTGATGTTCTGACCTTAACCTCTTTCTTTTTGTCATTATCTCATAAGTTCACTAATTCAGTTATCTCCTAATGAAACTCAATTGGTTTATTTTCTTGCCCAATTAATCTCATTAAGTCCGGAGCTAATGCATATTCCTCATAATCATCTTCATTATTAAGTTTATCAACGTTAATCACATTTTCAAAATTAAACCCTTGATCGTTATCATGATTATCTTTATGTTTAGTTAAGGACCTAAAATTGAATGAAATTGTAAATGTTGGCAGGATGTGTTGGTTTGATGAAAATAGAAGATGGATAAAATAGAAAATGACAGTAATAGAAGAAATGAATAAAAATGCATCTTTCATATTTTTTTTATTGAAATAATAAAAAATAAATGGCCCATACATAAAAAAAAATCATCCTAATGCTTTTAGGCATAAGCAATTAGGATGTACAATTACATTGAAAAAGTCTCAAAGATAGTAGGCACTTTGATGGCGCTCTAATTGTTTAACTCATAGCCTAGTGGACAAGGGAAGACCCACATTTCATGTTCATACCTCTTTTCATCACCAATTGCATAGATAGACAATTCAGCGAATGCCTCATCTATGCTTCATTTTGGTTCCTCTTCAAAACCTTCACATGAATCCGGATACATTAACCCTTTAAGCCTAATGGTATCATAGAGGCGTGGGATGACTATCGGCATGGTTTTTGGTTCATAACCTCTAAGCTTGTTTGCCTCATTCTCATCTCTCAGCTCTTTGCTTTATAGCCCAAGCGTAGCATTTCGGTGTTGTAAATTATCTTCAGAGCCTCTCTTATTCCTTGATAATTTTTACCCAACCCCACTCTAGGATACCAACCCTTATTGATGATCTGATTCACTACTATATTTAAGAAACAAGGTCGGTTTATTTTAGATCTTTCACCAGTAGAATTGACAAGTTTGAAGGATCGGTAGGAGTATTCCAATGCCTCATTAGCAACCTTTATATATAAGGCATTCATGAGTTGGGTCACCAGAATATCCTCTTCTCTAAACACTATAACTAGTTGGCCCTTTACTTTAAATTTGACTTTTTGGTGCAAAGTAGAGGGGACAACATTTACCATATGGATCCATAGTCTTCCCAACAAGCAGCTATAGGTTAGGGAGTTATCCATCACTTGAAATTTAACATTGAAAGTACATAGCCTAATCTGTAAAGGCATCTTAATATCTCATAAGACTTCTTGTCTAGTCCCATCAAAAGCTTGGATGACCATATGGCTGTTCTTTACATGTGAATAGTCAATCACTAGGTAGCCTTGCCAGAGTTGACATAAGCATGACACTAAGAGCTATTGTCAATGAAAACTTTAGCTATAATATGGCTCTTGCATTTGATAGTTATATGTAGCACCTCGGTGCTTCCCTTTCCTTCTAGAGGGATCTTGTCATCACTAAAAACTATATAGTGCGGCACCACCAAATTCTCCGCTAGATGATTCACATATTTCACTAACATATTATGGGTCACATACACTTGGTTCAACACCTTCAACAAAGCATTCCGGTGCAGTTCAAAATTCAACAATAACGATAATAACGAGATCCGTGTTGACATCTTGTTTAGTTATTCAACAACAAAGTACTTACTATACTTCACCAGCTTCAAAATTTTGTATAATTTAAAACCTTATTGCTTCACTTATGAATATATTTATAAATTTTATATGTTTAATTATGTAAAAATAATTTCTCAAAAATAAGATAAAAATAAGAATTATTGCACTTTATTTCTCATTTCTTTCTTGCATCATTCGTCAAATAATAATGATGAGTTACAAGATCTGAACAGCTCTCAAACTAGAAAAAAAAATGGTGTAAAATCATTCAAAGTTGAAAACAAAACCTTAATATATTATTTTTTGATGGAATACAATACCGTCATTATTAAACAAAAGCTATGTTTTAATATTCACCTCCTCCAAAATATGCAATCACCGAATTAACTTTGTGTTGGATCCACCATCAATTTTAACTTATCCATCCTCACCAACGCCTCCACGAAAAACGAAGACAACAACTTCAAATCAAGCAATCTAAGGGTGGAGCGTTTCGCAGGTTTGGAGGACATTAGGTACTATGATTCCAGGGGTAGCTTTTTGTCGAATTTGGAGGAAATCAGGTGCTATTTTCTTGGGTAAAAAAATGTGAAGGAGTACTGGTCTTCCAGAAAAATAAAAAAGGTGTTTTGAATTTTTGTTATCCTAAAATTCACATAATTAAGAGAGAAAGTTGAAAGAAAAACCCAAATTATTTTTTAATTTTATTTAATAATGATGTGTTTGATATATAAAATTACGATAAAATTAAAATTTAATAAAATAATATTAAATTAAATAATATTATTTTATTATATTTAATTTGTATAAGATTTGAGATGATAATTTTGTTTATTGATAAAATTATTTTTCGTTAAAAATTATATAATTTAAATTATTAATGTAATTTTTAAATATATAATAAAATATATAAATCCAATCTCATTGATTAAAAATAATTTTTTTAAGATGATTGAAATATCTTATATCAAAAGTATGATTAATTTTTCTTATAATTTTATTATTTTTATTTATATACAAATCAAACATGATATTTAATAATTATCATATTATCTTATTCATTGTACTATATATCAAATATAATTTAAATATATTAAATTAATAAGTATTTATTTTTAATGATTTTATATTTTTTAAGTTTATTTTTTTGAAAGAAAATGGGATTTTATCCATTCATTTGTTGATATATATATATATATATATATATAGGTTTGAGATGGCAATTATAAATCATAGTGAATAAATGTTATATATTAACCATGCATCAACAAATATATACCCATTTGCAAAATTTACAAGTAATACATATATTCGATTATTTGACTCAATTAATTATTAGTGCATAAAAAGATAAAGTAGAGAACAAAGATATAAAATACAAAGGGAAAAATAGTTGACGAAATTAAAAAAAAAAATACATAGATCACTAGAGCTAAAACAATACACCAAAAGAAAACTTGTTTTTATTTAAAAACAAAAAAAACTGCCGCCCATAAAAGAATGGCAATTAGCAATATATAGTAGAAACAACACCACCTCCGGGAGCATCAACATGCGGAAAGGCTACCAAGAAATGCACCTTTCCTTTTCTGATCATAAATGCAAATTTGCCAATAGATCCATACGAAATTTAAGAAGAACCAAGCAGCCCAAGCCAACGTCTTGGACCACTATGAATGACAGAACCCATTAAGGATCATTATCTTTAAACTAAGAAAAAGCAACTTTTATTTACTCACCTGGACAATGTTTTCTTTCTTTTTTTTTTTTTTTTCTGATCGGAAATTGTGCAGTCCTACTTGCAGTTACGATTCAGATTTTGTATGTATATACAGGGCTGAGGGATTTTGGGCTTGTTTCTGCGTGGCACGCAACCACGATATGGCTTACCTCTCCCACAATTATCGATTACTCGTCTACCTCTATCCTTGGTCCGGTCGAGTACTTGTCCTGGTTTCAGTGAGACGACCAAGCTTGCCTCTGGATCAGCAAAAAAGGAAAGATTTGCATCGTCTATGATGAGGCATTCCTGCATGGAACCGCTGCAGTACTGGGAGCCAGAGCTGTTGCTTGTTGTTATAGTTGAAGACGCTGACGTCTGATTAGTGAGTAAAAGAACAATGGCCATCACCACCAAGCTGGTTGCTATACGTTGGAGAACAGCTCTGTTCAAATTGCTTTCCATATTTCTTCTCGTTGTTCCCTCTCACAAGTGTAATTTTCTCACTTGACAAGTAAAAGAAATTTCGGGTTGTTATGGAATCATAGGAAGATCGGAGGTTTAATTTAATTTATAAACGATCAATATTTTTAAATTATTTAATAAAAAAGAATTTTTAATTATTAGTTATTCTTTTAGCTCTTACATGGGCTGCGGTCCCAAGACAAGAACGGATCAGACATGACATAAAACAAAAAATAAAACAACTAATGAAAGCATGCAACTGTTGGCTAGTTGGGTGGTTCGGCTGATTTTCAATTATTACTTATCCTTTTAGCTCTTCCACGGGCTGCGGTCCGAAGACAAGAATGGATCAGACATGACATAAAACAAAACAAAAAACAACTAATTAATGCTCGGGTGGTGCGGCTGATTTTATTCACGCATGTCCATTCAAGTCCAGAATTTACGGCAACCAAAAGCTATTCGACTTAGCCTTTGTGATAAAAGAGAAGGTTTACAATTTTAAAATTTTAGATTTAAATTTTATTATATATAAATTTGATTGTTTAATTAAATTATAATTAATTAATTAATTATTAATATTTAATTATAATTATAATTTTAAAAAAAATTATTCAACTTTACAATAAAGTACAAATATTATCATGGATTCTTAAAACTTTTTACAATTATTTGTTTATATTCGATGAATGGTCAATTTATTTGTTTTACTCACTGTCATGAATGGTTAATTAACAGGATTTTCTTTAGCATTTTTAATATGATGGTTAATTAATACATTAATTAAATAAATATTCAATAGATAGTCCTTTATATTTTTCAATTAGCGTTTTTCTTTTTGGCAAGTCAAACAGTACTTGATGCGATTACGTTGCAGCAATTACATGAAGCAATATAATTTTTTTTTTAATGAATTACAACTATATTTTATTTGAATTTAATATTCTTTTTACCATACTTTTATTCCAATTAATCTTTCCATACAAAATATCTAACTTCATACTCTGGTCAATGCCAAATTTGGGCACGAGCTTAACTGATATGATATGACCAACCAAGCATAGCACTTCTCACCCTTAATTCACCTACTCGACCTATACTAAAATTAACATGTCCCCTGCACTTTTACCCAACTTTATACCCTAGGAATCAACCACTCAAATGAATATTTTGATGGCCATACTGGTCATTACACTCTTCTAAATGTTATGGTACATGCTTCATTATAGTAATGTTTAGTTGAATATAAAACTTAACTCAATAAATTTATACAATTATTTTTAAAAAATTATTCAAATTTTAAAATTTAATATTTATAATAATTTTTTTTATCTTAAGATTATGATTTCTTTTTTTTTTTTTTTTTTAATAAAGAATGGCTTTGTTGTATTAATTAAAAAAATAGTGGGTATCTCTCTGACAAAAAGGAAAAATCTTTGGGCTTGTCAACACATCCGGTTAAGGCTACCCAGCTCAAAGGTGGATCACTAACCCAATTTTTCCAGTATCAAAAGCAAGAATAGCTTTGTTGGGCCTCAAAAGTTTAATTAAACTCGTGAAATCCTATTTCATTAATATTAATATTAATATTATATTATATTTATATTAATAACAAATTTAAAAATTATTAATCTCAAAATACTTTTACATGTAATAATAAAATTACAAAGAGGGATTCACTTACATCAACATAAATTTTTTACCCTTTTTAATCTTTAAATTAAAATGATTAAAATTTAAAATATTATTTTAATATAAATTAATCATGAATTTAATTTTGATTAAATGATAAAAAATTATATATAAAACTTATACTAATATAAATGGATTGTTATTCTAAAATTATTTCATATATATATATATATATAAATAGGTAAGAGATTCAAGCTTAGTTTTCCAAAATATCAAATTGATACAACTTGTTTTAAATTCAACTCGACTATAATAAATTCCCATACAGCAAGAAACAAATGAAATTGAGAATCAAAGTTTATGACATTTGAAAAACGTAAGATATAAAAGTTAACATTAGAGGTGGTGGTCGGACCTATTAGACTTTTTTCTAAACCTAACGTAAAATTGGCTTGACTCATTTATTTACATATTAATCTATTATTAAAATAATAAAATATTATTTTATATTAATATTTTAAATTGAAATTATATAAAAACATGTCAATAAAGCTTTGACTTGGTGGTAAAGAAAAATTCTTAGAATTATGGAATTTTAAATTTAAGTTTCATTGATAAGATTTAATTTGACTTTATATTAGAATTGCATAATTATATTTTAATTGATTATTTAATAATTTTTTATACAGATATAATATTTCAATATGGTCATAAGTTCTTTAAAAAATTTACATAAAAATATACTTATTACTTTTTTCGTCTCAAATTGTTTTGAGTAGTATTGACTTTTATGCAGTTTAAGAAAAAAAATTTTATTTTAATCTATTTAATATTAAAATTAAAATTCTATAACTTTTAATGTTAAAAAATAAATAAATAATAAAAAATAATTTCAAAATATAAAAAATTTTAGATATTCAAAGAAAAATATAATTTTGAGATAAAAAAATGAGACAAAGATGTAATAAATATACAATCAAACTGGACTAAATCTCTAAAAATTTATAGTACTAAATTAGTTTTTTTAGCCCGTATAATGCATGGGATTTTTTTTATTAAATTTTCATAATTTTAAATTTATTTTTTAATTATTGATCCAATATACAATAATATATTTATAAATGCTAAGTTACAATTAAATGAAAATTTATATATAATATATTATAAATGATATTGTTCATCTAAAAGAAATCTAAGCTTTTGTAAATTTTCAAAAATTATAAAAATATTTTTTTTATAAAAAATTATTTTCTTCAATTATCTTCTAAATACTAAAAATTTTGAAACCACTTTTTCTTGTTTGATAAAAAATAAAAAATCAATATTTAAATAGTTAAGATTAATAATTGTTTTTATGATAATATTGATAGGGGTATATATATTTATTTATTTGATTGAACAATAAATCACAATTATTAATTTGATCGTAACCATTTACTTTTTATTAATTCTTATTTTTGATATACTTCAAGTAATTATTACACAAATATGTTAGGCTAATAATTATTTCGATATATGTTAGCAAAACAAAGTTATTTTTTAGATAAAAGGGAAACTATAATTCTTTACGTTATACTTAAAATTTTTTTTTAAAATTTTTTTTATTTTTAATTATTTTTAACATAATCGATAGTATTTTTTATGGGTTAGATATGATAGTGATCATCATTTTTCTTGTACTATTTATTGTAGATAAAAAAATTTAATAATAAAAAGTATTACAAAAAGAAATAGAGAATATAAATTTACATATTAATTTGTTAAAACTAAATATATACAATAATAAGAGCAAATATATTAATAAATTAACAAACAATAAAAATATTGAAGAAATGAATAAAAAAATATATAATACAAAAGTTAATTATAATCAATCTAAACAAAATTAAAAAAAATTATGGACTAAAAAAATAAATTAACCAAATATATAAATAAAAATATTTGACTTAGAACATAAATAAAACATTGTATTTGTCTTCATAAAAAAATATTTTTATCTAACTTTTTTATCAACATTCAAATGTCACATATTTTCATATAAAAATGTAAACTCTTATTATTTTAAAAATACATGTTTTCTAGCCAATAATTCATTAATTTATCCAAAAATATTAAATTTAAATAATTTATTAAATAATTTATAATTTTTAATAGATTTTGATTTAAATTTAAATAATGATCTAAAAATAGTAAATTTAAATAATTTATTAAATAGAATTATTTGACAAAAAATAAAATTTTATTAAGTATATATATATTTAGAATTCTCATTAAATTTAGAAAAAAAATTATGTTTTAATATATTTAAATTCAAATTTTATGTAAAAATTTTAATCTGAGACAAATTTTGATTTTAATTTAAATAATTACTCAAAATAGTGAATTTAAATGATTTATTAAAAAATTTATTTGATAAATAAAATAATATAAGTATTATTTTATGTGTCATTAAAAAAAATTATTTACTTAAACATTTACATAAATAATTTTTATCATAAAATTTGATATATATATATATATATATATATATATATATAAGATTTGGCTTGAATCTAGTTGAACCCGCAAGCTTAAGGATTGCTCGGTCCCTGAAATCTCCAATTAACATTTGACTTTGCGACTTTCCGTGTCATTGGTTCTGCTATTCTTTAGTGCCCCCACCTCTCCCACTACATAAGAATGGACTCACTCACTGCCAGCACATAAAAGCACTTGGCCTTGTTATTTCTTATGTCAACAAATCATGAACAGAATATAATGACATACAGAGCAATTACCAGTAATAAGTGCTATTTTTTGCCAGTAATAGGTGTTTTATAACGATATTTCTTCAGCCATTGCCATTTTTTTTTTTTTTTACTTTTATTTTTTTTTGGCATTTTACTTGGTCAGCCTTGACTATTGGTATCTCTGATTTATCAGTATTTTCTAAAGCGAAAGATGAAGGAAGAGACGATTGCAAGAAATTTCCTGTATTTCTCAAAGTCCTGACAGTTCTTCGCCTCTTGTCAGGACTGTCTTCCTTATCACTCTCTTGGATAGTTATCAAGAAGCTCTTTCCACCTTGAATTCAATTCACTGAGTGATTTCTCTCTACTATGCGCCATGAAGAATTTCACCAGAAGGTACTTTTCTTTACAGAAAAAATTCTGTGTCTTAACCCTTTTCCACTTCACCCTTCTCTACAGCCTAACCATCGCCTCCGCTGGTGGCTCGCCAAAGCCTTACACGCCTCATGACAACATAGCCCTTGATTGTGGCTCCACGAACAACAAAAATGACCTTGCTGGCCGATCCTGGTTTGCTGATAGTACCATCTTTTTAGATCAGTCGAATAAGGTATCAGTTATCTTAAGTTCTGTAACAAAGGGAAACTCCATACCTTACAAAACTGCTCGGCTCTCTCGCTCTCAATTCACCTACTCATTCACAGTCATACCAGGACCAAAATTTATTCGCCTTCACTTCTATCCAAGTTCATACCAAGAATTCAATCGCTCAAATGCCTTTTTTGATGTCCATATTGGTGGTTATACCCTCCTAAGAAGCTTCAGCCCTGCCCTCACAGCTGATTATCTAAAATCAGAAGTCTTTGCAAAAGAGTTTTGCATAAATATTGACGATCAAAAGCTGAACATTTTGTTCACTCCGGATCCTAGTATGCCAGATTCTTATGCTTTCATCAACGGAATCGAAATCGTTTCCATGCCCAACAATCTTTACTACTCTGCAGACGATGATACAGGGTTCAATTTTGTAAATCAGGTAAACCCTTACCGCATCCTGGAGAAGCAGGCTCTTGAAACTGTATACCGAGTGAATGTTGGCGGTAGCTCCATTTCAGCTGCACAAGATACCGGTATGTACAGGAACTGGTCTGACGATGATGAATACTTGACTAATGGTGAACCTAGTGTTCTTCCTGTTAACCTTAGCATCAACCCCAGTTTCAGGGTGATACCAAATTACAGTGCCCCAATCCCAGTCTATAAAACTGCCAGGACTATGGGGACCAACAAAACCGTGAACGAGAACTATCGACTCACTTGGGAATTCCGAGTTGATTCTGGGTTTACTTATTATGTCAGGTTACACTTTTGTGAATTCCAGAAAGAAATAACAGAACCTGGTGATAGAGTATTTCAGATTTACATAGACAATATTGTTGCTGAACATCAAGCGGATGTAATCTCTTGGGCTGGTGCAAAAGGGGTGCCGGTCTATAGAGATTACGCTGTGATGATTGGTAGAGCAGGAACTGAAAAGAAAAGAAATCTATCTATTGCACTTCACCCTGCCCCAGCTTGGAGGACCAAATATTCTGATGCTATCTTGAATGGGGTTGAAATCTTCAAATTGAGCAATGAAGGCAATCTTGCAGGAGCAAACCCTGACAGAATTCCTACCATCCCACATCAAAACTCTCTTCCACCACCAACAAGGCCAAAGTACAATAGCAGAGCAATATTTCTCATTGTTATTGGTGTAGCATCGGGCTTTGTTGCGCTTTCTGCTATATGTTTCTTGATTTTCCGCCCAAAATCGAGAGTTGGAGTATCTTCATCGGGGTACCAACTCTCTTGTAAGGATTACTCTTCAATGGACGGCAGTTGTGAAGAGTGCAGTAGTGTTGGTAAACATTCCAAGAATACATGCAGTCCAGAAAACAAGAAGTGGGATCTCCTCTAATGAAGTGTTTACTCAATTTTACTAGTCTATTTTGTCACTGTTCTACCATTTATAATTTTCAGGCTCCTCCTCATGGTAAAGGTATCAAAAGAGCATTGTCCTGTTTTTTTTTTTTTTCAATCAAATGTGTGAACTATTGAAGCATAAATTAGTGATAAATATTTTCTATGAATGGTTAAAGCCTATATTATATCAAGGTAAGCTCGGACCATCAATTATTTCTTGCAGCAATTTGATTGGCATCATAGAGGAAAAAAACCAAATAAAAATAGTCTATCACCATTTCCGAGTCCATGTAACAGGGAGTAGAAGTTAATTTAGCATAGAGGGTTAATTTCTTGCGGCTGTTGATGAGGGATGGGGAGTATACTCCAGATGCTTTCTCTTACAAAATTTCCAGATATATATAGTTTCTGCAGTATCAACAGACCCAGACTGCTCATATTTCAGTTCCCCGGATGATGTCTTACCTCCATCCTTCACATCCGCACCCTGAGCTGAAGTACTTGTTGACTGTGAAGACTCTTCCTTTCCAATCCCAAAAGTTTCCTTAACCTAAATCAATAATATGGTATAACTTGTTACAAAGTGATCATGCACATAATTATTAGTAGGAAAACTATCTGAATACAAAGTAAACCTCCTTTTTGGCAGCTGAAATTTTCTCCTTACTGTTGGCAGAAACCTGCAAACAACATAATACTAATCAAATATTATATATATATATTCTAAAACAAGGTTGTTCTATTCATTCAAGAAACAGAAATTGCATCGGTTTCTACAAAAGGCTGTAAGAAAACAGGACAATCTTCAACCCAATACTTCCCTTTATTGACTAAAAAACCTTGCTTTGCTAAGATGTGGGCAGCTTCATTTCCAGATCTTTTAAAATGTTGCACTTTGCACCCCTTGAACTCTGCCATTTTGGTTCTGGCTTCTTCTATTAAGTTTTCTATTGGAGATAAGTCCTTGTTCCACTTCTGAAGCCGTGTTATCACTGTCAAAGAGTCTCCCTCTAGCATTATTTCATTAAGTCCCAGATCTTTGGCAAATTCCAGTGCACGAATCACCGCATTAGCTTCAGCAGAGAATGAATCTGTCACCCAAGGCAGTCTGTCACAGCATGCTTTTTTTACTTTCCCTTCCCAATCTCTGATAATCACCCCTATGCCTCCCTGCTTCCTCGCTTTGTCTACCGTCCCATCAAAGTTCACTTTGAATGGTTCTCTGGCTAGTGGTCTCCATTTATTCTCTTGTAGATCTTGATGATTGAAGCTCTGTTGTTGAACTCTCATACGATCTGCCATATATGCTTTTGCAAAAGCGGCAGACACCATTGAGTCCATTGGGTCCCTTCTTTGTTCACCACGGATTCCTCGTTTCTTTCATTCCAGATTTTCCACATGCTTATCATGAATATTTGAAGTTGTTCCGCTGTCAGCTTTGTCATCACACTAGACTACCAATCTAGTGGCTCAGTTTGCCGGTTAGCTTCCCTTTCCCGATGAAAATTTAGATTTTCTCATAGTTCATTCGCCCAGCTACATTCCTTCACAGCATGGATCACAATTTCTTCTTCATTGCCACATGTCGGACACGTGATTAGAACCGGGATCTGTTTTTTGCCCAGGTTCACCATGACCGGCAGAAACACTTTGCTAACTTTCCACGTCACTATTTTAATCTTAGTTGGAATATTAACTGACCAGAATTTTGTCCAGACATCCTTCCCTCCTTGCATCCGACTCATTCCCTCTAGAAAGTCTGCTTAGCATTTTGTAACCACTTCTCACAATATATATGCCTTTGTTATCAAAATGCCACACTAAGCAGTCAGGATTTCCTTACTTAAAGGCAAACCACAAATTGCATCCGCTTCCTCGGGTGTGAGTCTTGCATGTATTGTGTCCCACTTCCAACTATGTGTTTGTTCATCTGTCAAGTCAGACACTAAGTCAGTTCTCCTCATCAACATTCCTTGATGATTGCCGCCTTAAAGTATCTGTAAAAGGAAGCCATGATCAGTCCATATGCGTATGGACCTCCCATTTCCAACGCGCCTTCTAGCCCTTGGTTCAGCACTGCTTTTGTTGCCCAAATGCTCTTCCACGATAGGGAGGGATATGCTCCAAGTTCTGCCTCAAGAGAGGTACCCCGTAATAAATACTTGGCTTTTAAGACACTCTGTGCAAGCATGTTTGGGTTGGTTAAAAGCCTCCACCCTTGTTTAGCTAGCATGGCTTTATTCAAATCTCCCATTTCTCTGAACCCCATACCTCCATTTTTTTATCCCATCACATCTTTTTCCAGTTTTGCCAATGTATCCCTTTTTTCTCTTTGTCATGTCTTGCCAATATATTAAATTCATCACACAAAGGTCTTGGTAGTAAAAAACAACTCATAGCATAGGTTGGAAAAGACTGTAGCATGGGCTTGATGAACACTTCCTTTCCCCCCATTGATAACATTCTGTTACAACTCCTGTTCAGTAATTTTTATCTTCTATAGTAATGATTTATTGATTTTGAAGTTGAGATGAATATTCAAGGTCAAATATGCTAAATCAATCCCTCTAATTGATTTGCATGTCTATTGCCTTTCAATCCACAATATTTCTTTAAATTAATATACTTAAAATTAATTCTACAAATTCTCATAAAAATTTCACTTCAGAATTAAGATTTTTTTTGATATACAGTTTTTTAGTTGCACATAAATTGAGTTTTTATAATATTAAAAGATGTATATATATCTTAATTTATTCTTAAATTGATTAATAATTAAAGAATCACTTACTTATTATTTATATTTATAATTTTAAATATTTATAATATATAATTAGAAATGAGCAAAGCACATAATAACACTACTAGTTGTATAAAAAAACCACTAAACCTAAGATTTAATATATAGGCAAAGTGAATGTTGACGTTTAACCTTATTCTAATTTTGAAATGTTTGTTAGAACTTTCCTATCCATTAAGCAGCCCAAAAAAGTGTTAGGTTGTATAAAGTCCAATTTTGTAGGATCACTTTCATGTCATTCAAATTTCTAGGATACAATTTTATAGGGGATCGCCTGGCCGGCCGTATGGATGGGTAGCTCCAATCGTTCTAGATTAGTATGGTTTGTTTATTCCTCTCTAACATGTGCTCACATGATTCATGTAGACAGCTAATCAATAATTGAGGCTAGCTAAGATTTATTTTCTTGAGGGGAAATACTTGACGTCCTTGATGTTGACATCACAACGAATTAAGTAATCTTCAGCTTTTAAATACAAGATGCTATATATCCTAAATAATTACTATAGAGTTGAAATTCAATTTTATATATTACCGATCAAGTTTTAAATTTCACAATTAAAATTAAAAAAGTGTCTTGTGCATTTTTATTTTTTAATATATTTAAAAACATATATGTTTTAATTTCGTTAATAAAATTTTAAAATTTTCTTTAATGATTTATGAGATAATTTTCTATAAGGTTTATGACATGAGTGTCACGAATAACCTCATAACTCAAGTATTAAAACAAGCTTATAGTCCAATTACTAGATACTACTAAACTAAGGCCATGGCATAGGTGAAAATGAATGTTTGAGTTACTCCAATTTCGATTTGGTGAATATTTGAATTAGAACTTTTGTCGGATATGTCATGCTCAAGCTTCGGTTATGACTTTGTGAGTTTTGTCTGATTCCAGTAATTCGATAGTTGGTTTTTGTCTATTGCAAACCTAACGGCCTTTTGGATTTTTTTTTTCCCTTAATTTCTAGTTAGATAAACTTGAATGTAATAGTAAAATTCAACTGAAAATGAGTTTTGGATTGTGAATTCAGTCGAGTTGAACTTTACATTAGTTTAAGCCACATCATGTTTTAATTAAGAACAACTGATCGGAGGTCCTAGAAACTAATTTATTTTCTTTTGTCTAAAAAATTTTGCATGTTAGGTGCAATGCCAAACATCTCCGAACTTTTAAAAGAAAATTCAAAATCTAGCTTTGTAAACGAGAAATAAGTCAAATGTAGGAATGCCAAACTGATTCGTTCACCATGGGAAAGTTCGTTTTGGAAACTAATGATCAAGCTATGAATAACGTCAGGCGATGGGAAATTCAATAAATATGATAATTGATACACATATAATCATTTTCAGACCAATATGTAATGACCCCAGCAGATTGAAAAGAGATGATGAAATTCATACAATAGGAACCAAAGGTTTCAAAGCCAAATTAATTGCTCAAACAGTAGTTCAAATGGCCTTTCACCTTCCACATGAACGGGTGTAAGTCCCGCAATTTTGTTGCATGTTGGGGCTGTTTGGGTTCGGAAGGCAGCTGGTATACGGCTGATTTCTCCCACAATTTGCTGCCGGTTGACCAGCATTGCCTGTGTTCCCAGTCACAGTTCCACCACTTTGAAGGATTCTACTGCTATGAGAATCCATCAGGTACTCCAACTCGTTGTCGTCAGCAATGATGGAGGTGCTGCTGTTGCTTTCTATTGACATACCTCTGCAGGGATTCAATAAATTGCAGAATACCAGCATTAAAATTGCAATAGAAAGAATTTTTTTCTTCATTTTGGCTTCCGTATTTTTTTCAATTCTCTTCTCTCTCAATTAATGCCTTAGCTCAAACAGGTCTTTAATAGGGGTGTGCAACGGTCTAGGGTAGCCCATGGACAGGACCACCTTGGGACTGATGTTTTTTGACTGGTTTTAGTTGTTATTTTTTTGCCAATGATTTTGGACTGCTTTTAAGGTGGCCTTAAAATTTGATGGGCGGTCATGATCTAAATATTTTAGAATCAACAATCTTAAGATGGTTCACGGTTCTAAGTACTTAGTCACTCGATCCGAATCCAAAGATTGGACCGTAGGATCGGATTGTAAAAATATTTTTACATATTATAAGCGTTTAAATTTTGAAAAGAAAATATTTTTATTTGAATTGAAAATTTGGCTTTGTTTTAATTGGTATATAATTTAATTTTTATAATCTCTCTTTATCATATTAATTTTCTTAGTAATTTATTTTTTCTTATCGTAAGTCAATAAAAATGTACATTGTAATGTTTGTGTTTAAATATTTTTTTTTTGTAAACTTATAGATATTTGTGGTCTAAATTGCGTAATATTTAATTTTAATATGAATTGTAATGTAATTTTGTGAATTTGAATTATGTGATTTTTTTTTATGATATTAAAAAGTTATTATTTATTTATTTATTTATTTTTTAAAATTTAAAATTTAGGATCAATTTAGGATCACACCGGACCCATCCTGTATAGGTGATCCATATATAGGTCCTAAAATGAAAATGAATCAATTTATTATTCAAAAATTTCAAAATTAATATTGTATGAGTAACCAGATCCTAGCTTTAGGACAGTCCAACCCGACCATGCACGCCTTTAATTTCTTAAGATCAAGTTGGAATAAGGATAACCCATGTGGATTGATTTTTCTAACGGAAATATATAAATTTCAATAATAGAAAGCTTTGCCAGATGTTACTTACCTGTCAAAGAAGGTGGAATGTTACATCCACAGTTTTAATAAATTAATAGCGACAACTATTTCATTACACATATTTTACATTGTTAATTGCATGTTGTAGATTTATAGACATTACGAAAGATTTATATAGTAGAATAATTTGGCCAATGAAAAGATATAAAATCTTTTTCTATTATAATTTGGCCAGTGAAAAGAGATATAATAGAATAATGTTGTTCTAACCTCTCCAATTTTCAAAGTTTTACGCTATTTATAAAGTTCACGTTGTATATATATACCAAACTGTTCCATTTCTTGGAAAATAAAGTGTGAATGGACCAAAGAAAATTGTACATATATGAACTGTCTTTTTTTTTTTTGGTAAAAGAGTAGTCAAGCCGCTTACAAACTACGGTCTCTTAGCATTGCAACTGCTGATAGATCTTCGTGCATAAATTTCTATCAAGGCGGTCTTTCCATTCTAGTCGGTTTAAAATTGTTACGGGCTGAATCAGTTTCAATATTGAAACTTCGTTTGGAATTAACGGAACCTCTAGTGGAGGCCAGTTGCTATAAAATTTTATGCCAACTGCATTAATTATCCATTTAGGCGTTTATGCAAGCAAGAGGAGCCTCAAAGAGGTAAGAAAGGGACTAGGTAAAGCTGAAGGGAGTAGATAAAACGCGGAGTTGAACATGTGTTATCAGTCTTGTCTGAATCTACATTTTATAAGTTGTTGATGTGACTGGTTGGTTTACCAGATCTTACGCCGACAGAGGAACGAGTCAATACTACTGCAGATGTGACTGGTTGATTTACCAGATCTTACGCCTACAGAGGCACGAGTCAATACTACTGCAGATGTGGCGGTCTATGGCGGTCAAGATACAACAATTATAAGTTAGAGTTGACGAATTAAAGCGTTTGTCTTAACTTTTTGTCTAAAGCTACGACCTTTTCACAAACACTTTGTTAATGTAGTAGTATACAATTAGAAAGTTCGAGTTTCAATTAACAAAAATGCTCCAACAATAAAAATTTGATATTTTATATTGAAATATTAGTTTGAATCTTGAAAACCAAGAGCGAGAAGAAATATCCACATGGTTTCCCACATTCGAAATTTTGAGCAGGTAAAGTAACGATTGTTTACAAGTATGGTAGAGCATCAATATTTAAACCTACAAAGGTAGTCAATGTAATATACAAAGACTTTGTTAATTTAATGTACAATTAGAAAGTTGGAGTATCGTTTTCAAAAAGGAAAAAAAAAAATTCTCCAATAAAATTTTGATATTTTATATGAAAATATCAGTTTGAATCTTGAAAACCAGGGGTGAGAAGGAATATCCACATTGTGGTGAATGTCGACCCCATTCACAAGGTTTCCCACATTGAAAATTTAAGCCGGTGAAGTGACCATTGCTTATAACTATGTTAGAACATCAATATTTAAACCTAGTAAGGGAGTATTGACACATATCTTATATATATATATATATATATATATATATATATATATATTTATATATATTAAAAATATTAAAATAATAAAAAATATATTGTCAATTTCTTAATGCTATTTGTAAATCTTTTTTTAAACTGTAGAATTTAAAATTTCAACTAACAGTGCATAGAAACAAATTCATAAAGAAAAATTACGTAATTTATTTAGTTAATTGAAACCGTCATGATTTGAATTTTTGTAATTGTAATTAAGAATATAACATTTTATAGGCGAAAAATTCTATCATCTAAATTTGACTTATATATAATATAATTATTCTTAAATTACAGAAATGGATAAGTCTAATAAATTTCCAAAAATTCAAAGAACTCTAGCCACTATAGTTTAACACTTTATGGGCAACTTGTAGAAATATCTTGGTGAATTCTTTTATTGAAATTTAATTTAATGACAAATCTAATTGCTAGTTGCCAGCCAAATCATACTGCTATTTCAAGATTTAAGGCCTTGTTGACAATGAAATGATTTAGATTAAGATGAAGTATCTTTCAACTTTCACCGCAAGCACGTACTTCTCGTGAATTAGTCGCTAAATGCATCTTTCGGGTAAAACGAGAACCATGTGAAGGGAAAAGGATCAATCCTAGCTTCTCTCTTAGTCGCCAGCAGTATTGCTTTCTTTTTTCTCCCTTAATTTGAAGATTGAGAATTTTGATTTTGTTTTATTTTTTTCAATAAAAAGATGTACACGGTCGTCTAACCCAAAATTTTATTTAATGGAGATTTAATTCAAATATATTAAATTATGAAAAATAATAATAACAACAATAACAACAACAACAACAACAATAATAATAATAATAATAATAATAATAAGAAAAACTAAAATTTTTATATTCAATCATGAATGTTAAAAAATTTATAATTATTTTTAATATGATTTTATATTTTAAAAATGTTGCATAATAATTTTGTTATTAATTTTTATTTATGTTCGTAATTTGTAAAAATGTGAATTTTAATTACTTTAAGGATTTATTTTAATAAAAGCCCAAAAAAAATAAAATGAAACTTTAAATACTCTCAAAATGATATGGAAGCTGTCGAAGGAGATGAAGGTAACAATTTTGGAGACCAACCTATTCATCTTTAAATTTGGAACAAAGAATGACAAAAGAAGAGTTTTAGAAGGATCACCATGGACCTTTGAGAAGAATCTAATTGTCTTCAAAGAATACAATGGTAATCTACAACTATCGAATTATAGGTTCGACAGAGCTGAAATTTGGTTAAGGGCTTATGGGCTGGCATTGAAGTTAATAAACAGGGACATGACAGTGAGAATCGGAAGCAAGCTAGATAGTTTTAAGGGAGTTGATAATAATTTGATGTTTTTTATTGTCGGAATAATTTTGGGACAGTAAGAATTTAAAAATCGTAAAAAATATAGAGAGTCGTCATTAATTTTTTTAAGGTGTAAATAGTCATAAAAAATTTATTTTTAGACAAAACAATAAAACAAGTTTAAAATTTTATTAAAAAATAATTTTGATTTATGAAAACAGGTTGGGTTCAAAAGTCGATTAAGTGTAAAAAAAGATTAGTACTTATACAATACCCACAAAATTAATACTTATTAATTATGTGCTATTTATAATTCTGGATAACAATGATTTTTAATATAAAATTTAATTATAATTCCCATTGTTTTTAACAAATAAAATTAGTTAAAAAAATTTTATTTAGAAATATTATAAAAATTTTTAAATTAAAAAACTACATTCGAAGTCTTTGACATAAAGGCATAATTCGAATATAGTCTTTTCATTTAAAATTTATCATAACATTCTTTCTTAAAAATAAAATAACACTATTTATAAATGATAATTATTGACAACTCTGTAGTATTTAGGCAGTATACCAATAATTATATTTCACGCAATGGCATATTAATTTTATTTCTTCAAAACTAAAATTTTTTAAGAAAACTTTTTATGTAGTAAAAAAAATGAATAATATAATTAATATTAAACATCAACAAATATATATGAATTATGAATGTATACATTATTCTAAAAAACTAAGTTATATGTAGATAATGATAAAATACTAATTTATGAATCGAATTTTTAAATATAAAGAGACTACCTAGACTCTCCAATATCAAAGCAGACTCTCCAATATCAAAGCAAAGTTTGAGTGTGACTTTTCATATTTAAAATTCATTCCTATTATTATTATATTTTATATTTCTATACATGTTATTTTAACAAGATGAATTTATTTTAAGTTATGAAATTTTATGAAAACTCTTAATTAAATAAAATTCCTAAATAACCCATCATTTAAGTGGCATTCAGAAACAAATTACTTCATAAAAGGTTTTCAAACAAATTCTTAGAAATTTAAAACAAGTTTAGGGTTTTGGGTAGATTTGGGTTTAAATTTTAAGAATTTATGAACTTCTCTAAAAATCTCCAACATCTAGACAGACTTTTGGAACATGTTCATTTCTATAATTCTTCTAAAAAATGAAATTTTATATTCTTACATATTTTATGTATATTTCTTCTTTCTTTAAAATCATCATTATTATTATTATTATTATGCATAAATTTAAAGTGCATGAAAAATAAAATACACCAAATATAAATTAAAGTATGAAAGATTAAATTAAAATGAGTATGGGAATCCAAATAATAAGGAAATTAACAATGCATAAAATTAAACTTGCAATTAAATTTAAACAACATAAAAAAAATTGCATAGGTGTAATTAAAATTAAACATACATAAAAATAAACTTTAGGCTTTATATTTTAAAATTTTTACTTATTATAAAATTCTAACTAGAATGAACTTTTTGGACTTATTCCTTTTTAAACTAAACAAAAATAAAGCAAGAAAAAATGTTCAATGCAAATAATAGCCCCCCATGCCATGACTTTGGACACTTATATGATGTTATGCAACAACCTTACAATAGTGACCCCACATCATGACTTTTGATACTTACATGAAAGGCAATAGAGAAAGTCTAAATTCCCAGCCAAAAAGGGAACAAAGCCAAAGTTTAGGCATGTTTAGGCCATGACTTTTGATACTTACATGAAAGGCAATAGGAAAAGTCTAAATTCACAGCCAAATAACGAAACAAAGCCAAAGTTTAGGCATGTCTAGGGATTACCTCCATTTTTTTTTTGTTTTAATTTTTACATAAAACAATAGTGTAAATAAAATGAATTGCATCAACAATAATAATAATAATAATACTAATTTATGACAAGAAAAATTAAAATTACATGAAATTAATTTAAGCATAAGAATTTAAACATTAAATAGATTATAATGCATAAAATTCCAACTTTAATGAAACAAATAAATAAAATAAATAAATAAACATGAACATGTATTATATAAAATATGAATAAAACTTATCAGGAAGAAATCCATTTTCTAATCCACGCCTTAAAATTTGCACATATAAAAATAATCTTTTTTAGATCTCTACCCTACGCATGTTATTTTACATTATTCTATGGATTAAACTATACAAGGAATAAGGAAGAAGAAAAAAAACTAACAATGGACAGCCTATCTAAAGCCTATCCCTTATTATTAATTTGAAAATTTCATCATCTTGGACCCATGGTTTGGTTTGTTAAAAAGGACTCCTTTTCTGCAACTTAAATCCTAGAGGGAAATAGACTCAAAAGATGAAGTCATATAACCAGAAAATGACGCAAGCTGGGTTTGAAAACCCTTTCTATATTTTTTATTTTTGTTGCATCTTGGAAAGCTGTTGATAGAAACTGGTTTCATAAATTTTTTTCATTTTTTGTTTGTTTTTGCCGCACCTTGGAAAGCTATTGAGCTCTCCATGCCTTCATGAAACTTTCACTTATCAAAACAAGAATTTGGCAAACCAAAACATGAATAACGAAAGAGATGGGAGCTTGTTTCAGAAACTCTTTTTTCTTTTCATTTCATTTTTTTGCTGTTTTTGCCGCACTTGGAAATCTATTGAACTCTCCAAGCCTTCATGAAACTTTCATTTATCAAGATAAAAATTTGGCAAACCAAATGCATGAAACTTCCCTATCCTAACAACCCAAGTAGGTACAAGCATAAAAAATGAAGCTTTTGTTTCTTGTTGCATATTTAAAACTGGTTTTTAAGCTATTAAGGTTGTCCTCCCATTTATCTTTTTTATAAACCATTAGCTATCATGCAAAACAAAAAAGGAATAGCAGACTAGGAAAATGAAGTTTTAAACTCCTGTGTACAAACTAGAAAAGAAAGCCACGAAAAAAGAGAATGCTTTGTGCTTTCTCTTTTCTTTTATCTTTTCTTCTTAACTTTCTTAAAAATCCCATACTATTACTTAAAAAATTCCTCCTCCTTTTTTTTTTTTTTTTATGTTTGTTTTTTTCTCCAAAAAAACCTTCCTTTTTTTTCCAAGAGCTCCCTTTCTTCTCGTAAAGAATAAAGCTATTAAAATATTTTTAAAAGATTAAATATAAGTCTTTGGATTAAATCTCATCCAAGGGCCAAAGTTCTTCCTTTTTTTTTTTTTTTCAAAGAGAAATCTTTAGTCATTGGTTCAAGATTTAATATGAGATTTATTGATTCACATTATTCACTACTTTTTATAGTCCTTGAACCAAATGCAAAAATCATTTTATTCTGAGTACAAAGTTTTTGATATTTAGATAATTTTCTTAGAAATCAATGTTTTCATTCTCATTTTTGAGATTTTAAAGCACTAAAAATTATTAAATATTATAAAATTGATATATGAAAAGTTTTGTGAAAATCTGATTTTGGAAAAGCTAGATTATGAAAATACCCTTAAGGGGTATTTTCATAATTTCATATTTTTTTTAGGTAATGCTATGGTTTCAAATGCATCAAAAATCATGAAATATTATGAAATTGAGATCTGAAAAATGTCATAAAAATTTGAGTTCAAAAATGTCAAATTACGAAAATATCTTTGATGGGTATTTTGATAATTTCATATCTTTTAGGGTACTACTGTGATTTTAAATGCACAAAAAATCATATAATATTATGAAATTAAGATCTGAAAAGTTTCATGAAAAAAAATAACCTTAAAAAAGTCAAATTATGAAAATCTCCCTAAAAGGCATTTTAGAAATTTTTTTACTTCCCCAAGTGTAATAAAAATTTTTAGTGTTTTAAATATTATCAATTTTAGCTTTAAATCATATTGATTCTAATTAGGTTATGAATTTTGAGAATTGACCTAGGTTTTATCTATTTTGATAAAATTTTGTGTAATTTTGACTTTATTTTATTAGTTCTAACTTTATTTATCAAGTTTGATTGAATTTGATTTGAATTGACTTTAAAATTTACTCGTTTCATTTATTTTGTATTTCTCATGCTTCCATGTGAAAAAGGTAATCTCCATATAAATATAATGTAAAAGAGTTTGACAACAAACCTAAGAGTCTCATTTTCTTTTGTTTATTATGGGCTTAAATATCGCATTTTATGGACTCTTAAAGTGGGCTTTCTTACGAGCTTCAAATGACTTGTGTTTTAGCTTATAGTTGGGTCTCTAAATGATTTATGTAATGGTTACAAATAAATGGTTCCAACTCATATTCGTGAATAGGCCTGAATCAATTATGTTAAAAAAAATGTTCTGGATAAAATTTGATATTTACACTCATCAGGAAAGGGGGGGGGGGTTTCTTGAGATTAAGGGTGGAAACTGACATAACAAAGCCTCTACGAAGAGTTATATCAGTTTCTGGGAAGAACAAAGAGATTGAGCTATGAGGCAAACTAAAGTATGAAGGACTACCGAACTTTTGCTACGTTCGTAGGATGCTAGGTCACAACGACATGGAATGTGAGAAGGAGGTGGAAGACAAGGGAGAGGATAGGCAATACGGGGTTTGTTTGATAGCCTCCCCAATTAAGAGAGAAAACAGTATAATGAGAGAAGGAAATCTCCATGCGAAAAGTAGCCAAGGCCATGCAGAAACGGGGAACAACAGAAGGGAAAGTAATGGTGGCTGACGGGATGACATGCGAAGCAAAGTGGCGCAAACGAAAAAGAGGGCGACTGAGTGGACAAGAAAAGGAGGAGCAAAATTCCAGGTAAGAATTAAAGACATGTGCGAAATTGGAGGAGGTAAGAAGCCAACATGAGTGATCTTGGGGTTGAGGATGAAAATCAAGGGATTACAGTAAATGGGCTTAAAGAAGGAAAAAATGGAGTGGATGGCAATATTGAATTATAGTCAACTGAGGAGAATGAGGGGCATGTTTTGACCGATGGCAGTGCAAACTTAAATAGGGAAGATTTAGTTTCAAATAGGGAAAAAAAAAAGTGAAGCCATGAAGGAGTTGACATGGGCCCACAAATAAATGTAAGCATGCAGGGGGCGGGGACTACTACGTGCCTGATGACAAAGAAAAATGGGAAGGGGACGTGGAAGAAGCAGGCAAGAATAGCAAACCAAATTAGCTTAGCAATTAATCCTGGCGGCACGGGAAAGAGGAAAATGGAACAGGAGGAGGGAGAGGAGAAGGATATTGATCAACAAACAAAAAAGATAAGGGATGTGGAAAAGGAAGATGAGCAACAGGGTTGTATAACGGCGGAGATTGATTTTTAGTCGCGCCAAGAGGCATGAGGTGCATATCGTGGAATTGCCGTAGGCTTGGGAACCTACGAGCATGGTTTTAATGGCGAACCGGATACAAGACGAAGACACTTGTCATGGGAGTTCATGAAGGATTTGGCTGGACAAGATGATAAAGCATGGTTGTGCATTGGGGATTTCAACGAAGTGATGTGGAATAGTTAAAAGATAGGGCAGAATATGAGGAAAGAGGACCAAATGAGATCTTTTAGAGAAGTTGTGGAGAAAGTGGTTTGGAAGATTTGGGGTTCACCGTACATTGGTATATTTGGGAAAGAGGGAGAACACCTGAAACAAATATTGGAGAAAGACTGGATAGAGGGCTGGGAAATAAGAAATGGTATGAACATTTCCTAGACTTTAAGGTACGGCATTTGGTGAGCTCTGTTTCTGACCATTGTCCTATACTCATTACCACTCAAAGATGAGTTTTAATAAAGAAAAGGACGGAAGGGAAAAGAAGACGAAATTTCGAAGCTAACTGGGTGAAGGAATTAAGTGTTGAACAATTGGTAGCTGAGACTTTCCTAGACAAAAGCGAAACCGAAAGGGTGATGCACGTACGAAAAAGATACGAAGAAAGCTTGGGTCAGAAGATAAATCTTGAAAACTCGGCATTATTTTCAGTAAAAACACAGTAGAAGGACAAAGAAAGGAAATAAAAGACCAGCTTGGTGTTCTAGAAACAAACAACCTTGACAAATATTTGGGGCTTCTTACAATGGTGAGAAGAGACAAAAAGAGGGCTTTTAGAGACTTGAAGGACAAGTTGAGTGTTAAAATGATTGGTGGATGCTAGAGAATGCTTTCTTTGGGAGGAAAAGAAGAGTTCAACAAGTCCATTCTACAATCAATCCCATCTTATCCAATGGGATGCTTTCTGCTACCAAAATCATTATGTGATGACTTAAATAGTTTGATAAGTAATTATTGGTGGAGAACTGATAAGGAGAAAAAAAGCATCCACTAGCAGAATTTGGAAAGAATATTTTGATCCAAAAATGATGGTTGCATGGGCTTTAGAGAAATGGGTGATTTTAATAAAGCTATGTTAGCCAAAATAGGATAGCGAATCTTGACCAAACCAGAAATGCTTGCACACAGAATTCTCAGAGCAAAATATTTCCCAAGATGTACTTCCAAAGAGGCAGAATTAGGAACTCAACCATCCTTAACTTGGAAGAGTATCTGGGCAACAGGATCTGTGTTGAACAAAGGAATAAGGTGGTGCAATGGCAATAGGAGATCAATATACACCTGGTCAGATCCTTGGATACCATTAACAGAAAACTTTAGACCCTTGCAACCAATGAACAAACATGAGGAAAATGAACGGATGGCAAAATTGATAGATGACTGAAAACATAGTTGGAAAAGGCACATCATTCAAAAGTGATTCACACAGGAAGAAGCTGAAGCAATCTGCGACATTCCACTAAATAAGACGGACCAGCCCGATTGTCTAGTGTGGCATTTTGGGAATAGGGGTTGTTACACCGTGAAACGTAGTTGCAGGTTGTCACGCAAACTTGCAAAAGAAAAGGAATCTGATGAAAAGACAATTGAAGAATGGAGGAAAGGTAGAATGGTGTGGCCACTCACCTGGAAGTGTAATATTCCCACAAAAATAAAAGTGCTGAATTGGAAGGCCAGTAAAGGCTTTTTACCGGCGATGGTAAACCTATGGAAAAGACATTTCTCTGCTCATAGCACGTGTCCGAGTTGTGGCAATGAAGAGGAAAACATGCTTTATGCAGTGAAGGAGTGCAACTGGGCAAGCAAAGTGTGGGATGCTTTAAATTTTAAATGGGATGAAGCATCAAATCAGCAAGGTAAAATATTAGATTGGATGGCTGAAGTGATGACAAAGTTGAATGATGAACAGCTTCAACTATTTCTGATAGGATCATGGACCATATGGAATGATAGGAACCGTAAAGTACATGGAGAAACACGAAGGGACCCAGCAGCATCTGCGATGTTTGTGAAGGAATATCGGGTAGATTATGCAAGAGTCCAACAATTGAACACCCGTCAGCAAGCACAACATCAAGCCAATTGGAAAACACCAGAAGATGGATGTTACAAAGTTAATTTTGATGGGGCGGTGGACAATATGAGAAAACATGGTCGAGTGAGGGTGTCAGAGACTGGGAAGGAAATGCTATTGGTGCATGCCACAAATGTTTACTTGGGGTGATAAACCCTTTCTTTTTTGAAGCTTATGCAGTGGTATACGCATTGGATTTTGCTAAAGAACTGAGACTACATGCAATAACAATTGAAGGAGACTCCTTAACAGTGATTGATTAGCTGCAAAAAAAGCATAAAGACTTATCTCCAAGAGGGAAGCTGATTATAGAAGCTACAGCAAAGATGGAGGAGTTTGAGGACTGCATGGTGAAGCATGTAACATGTGCTAGAAACGATATGGCTCACTGTTTAGCAAAGCAAAGTCTGCTAGTTCATGAAGAACAATGTTGGGTTAATGAATGTCCTACTTTTCTGAAATTCCTTGTAGACACTGCTGTGGTTTCTGAGTAGTCAATGAAATTCTCCTTTATTTAAAAAAAAAGAAAACATATACAAAACTGAAGTTTATAATACAAAGTGAAAGCCAGATCTTGAACCCAACTTGAACCAATCCTAGATACCGCTAGTAGCATAACAGACGAAAAACTGAAACAAAAGTTGAAATTGAATCATACCTCTATTGTTTCTTGGTTTTTAAAGAAATAAATTTGTGTGGTATTATCTTCTATGAAATCTGAATGTCTTGCTATTTTACATATCACAAAAGATTTACTTTGGTTCGAAAATTTTATAAGATGTATATCCTTTATAAACCAAAGGACCAATCACTTTATGTTGTGATAATCAACCTGTAATTTATAACATAAATAATGAGGGATTGTCTAATAATAATAAATATATTGCTATGAGATACAATCATATAAAAAGAATTGTAAAGAAATGTAAGATGAAGCTTGAATATCTACCAACGAATCCTCTTACTAAACCTTTATTAGGTGATACATTTGGTAACATAATAAGAGGTATGGGACTAATTTCAGTTATTAAAGATAGTCCTGATTGATACCAACTCTATCTTATTTATATTATTTAAGAAATTGATCTTTTAAGTTTAAAGGATAATCTCCTTATTTGAAAATCATTATGTATGAGAGTTTCAAAGGATTTCAATCATAAATTGTCCAAGAAATTTATATATGAGATATTTGAAATTCTGAATGCATCATTTTTTGGAATAGCGGGGTTATTAAAGCAAAAAGCATTCCTTTTAAAGTACCATATATAGAGGAATTTTTAATCCACAATAAGAAACTTGGACATAATTCCTTAATAGATTCATAGCTTATAAGTATGGAATAAAGTAAAAAAGAAGGTTGTGGACACTTCTAATAAGTAGTAGGGTATAAGAATTTTCTTTTATACATATGTTATTTTCATAATAATTAAATATATATATATAAACAAATTAGTATTTGGCCTCCTCAAACTTAAATTTATTGAGTTGATATCTATTTTTTTATTTTATATATTTATATTGGATATATACTTACAAAAATTGTTTGTATATAAATATTAGAACTCTTAATTGTAAAAAAATTACAATTTTTTTAACTTGTGTTTACTTATTATGAATGATTTTCAATTTAAAATGAATAAATTTATCAAAACTATATTTTTACAAACATTTAAATTTAAGTTTAACATACATATAATTATTATGATACTAAAACCGACTTGACAGTTGATCAATTATAATTCTTTTTTCAAACAATTTTTTGATCATATTCTACATGTTTATTTTTTTTGAAAATTGTTACATGTCAAAATAATTAAAAAAAATTAATAATATTTTCATTTCATTTTATTTTATGTTTTAATTTATGGTATCAAAGTCTTTACTTTATTGTTTTAAAATTTAATTTTTATTTAAAAATATATTTTTGTGATTTTTTCAATTCAATATTTTAAATATTAAATATGATAAAATAATTTGTTAATATTGTAAAAAAATATGATTTTATTTTTTAAAGAATATTATTAGTGATTTATAATTAAAAATTGTGAGACTAATTATTTAATATATCCATTTTGTTATATATATATATATATATATTAACAAACTTATAATTGTAAGTTTTATTATTATATGTTTGTATTTTTTTATTACTAATAAATTTGATATATTTTAAAATAATTATTATAAAATATTACTTTAACCCTCACAAAATTAAACGTGAAAATCCTCACCCGTTTACTTTTCTCAGTTGACAAGTAAAATAAATTTCATGTTCTTATGAGATCATAGAAGGATAAGAGGTTTAATTATATATATATATATATATATATATATATAATATAATATATTTTATATTATAACATACATGACTATCAAATAAGATTTATTAATGTGACACGTGGATAGGTTTTTTAAACATAAATTTTTTTTTAAAATTTCTCTCTATAATGACATATAAGATATTTTTTAATTTTAGATTATTTATCAAAAAATATATTTCAAAAATTATTGAATTGTCTAAAATTTTCAAAATTTAAATTAAAAACTAATTTAGATTTAAAATATTTAAATAGATAAAATTATTATTTTTTGTAAGATTTTATTTAAATAAGTAAAATTAATTCTTTTTTTATTTATGAATTAAGTAAATATATTTAAAAATCATTGATTATCCAAATCTTTTTAAGATATGTTTATTTAAAAAAATTTAAAAAAAATTTTAATTATTCAAAAATTTTCTTTCAACTGAAAAAATTATATTTACCTATAAATATACTTTTAATTATATATTTGTTTTAAAAGTAAATGGAATTTCATTACTGATTTCCAACTCTATCTTGTTCACATAGAACAACCAGTTCAGATTGGGAAATTTTCAAGCCTGGTACTCAGGCCCTCTCCCCACAAGGCCCTTTCGGCCATGTAGTGGGCCACTCTATTCCTTTCCCTATTGACATGCATCAACTCCCATGAGCTGAAATGTTGCAGTCTACTTATTATCTCCTCCACAAAATTTCCAATATGGGATAGGTTCCTGTCTTTCAGCCTTAATTGAAATACCCTCCCCCCTGCGTCACCCTCTAGCTCAATTTGGCGAAGGCTATCCATTTTTTTTTTTTAATGTCCGATAATCATTTTGATTAATTTAAAGTTAAATTGAATAAAATTTTATGAAAAGAATAAATTCTTTTAAATTTATTTTTTTATTCATAAAATTTAAAATCAAGATTTTACTTGAAAAAATATCAAATTCTTTATCACTCATACCAATAAATATTGATAATTGTATTAAAATTAAAGATTATATTACAAATAAAAATTATAAATATAATCAAATATTTTCAATATAGTATATATTCATACTCAAAATTAATAATAGATAAATCAATCAAATAAAACAAATATAAATTAAGTTGAATTACAATCCCATAAAATTAAATTTAATTAAAGATGATTTTTTTATTAATCTAAATTAAAGACTCAAACCACCTATTGAATTTAAATTTATTATTAAAATATTAAAAAAATCCAAAATATTAAATATATTTTAGATTTGAAATTAATAAAAAGTTTGTAATATATTGATATTTTGAATTTATACTTAAAAAATTATACATAAAATCATAAATCTCACCTATTATCCAACTAATAAATATGTCCACTTCTTAATAAAGTTGAAGAATTATGGTCAATTAGAGTCTATTTCTTTTTTGGTATTTCCTTTGCTTAAATTTTAAAAAATATTTATTAATCAAACAGATAATAAGAATTTAAAAAATATGTTTTTCCCTATTTATTTTAATTAATTTAATTGAATTAAATTTATTTAGCCAACTTTTTAGATTTAATTGATATAAAATTATCTGTTTTTCATATGATAAATAATAATATCACACGTATATCATACTTAAAGTCTATGAATTATTTGATGAGAAAAAATTTAAACTAAAAAAATTATTTGTGACTTTTGAAACAATATTATATTTTGAATTACATAAATTTACATGTACATAAAAATGACAAGAGAAGCCAAAAATTATGCAAATAGAACAAAGTTATTTTGAAGAGATAAAACTTTTAATTTATATTTTAATATTTTATTGGTGTGCTTAATAACATTATTTATAATAACTTTTGGATTTTTTTAATATTATTTATCATATATTTTAAATTTTTGTAAATTTTTTAATTAAAATATTATTTTTATTATGATTTAATATCTTAATTATATTACCTTTATATATTTTATATATGTTTTGAATATATAAATAATTAAATAATATTAATTTATATTTAAATAAAATAAAAATAATTCATGCATCATATGAATAATAAATAAATTTAATTTATAAATGATCAATAATTTTTAATTATTTAGAAAAAAAAATGATTTTCAGTTGTGAATTATCCTTTTCGCTCTTACATGGGCTGCGGTCCCAAAGCAAGAATGGACGAGACGTGAAATAAAACAAAAAACAACTAATCAATGCATGCAAGTTGTTGGCTAGTTGGGTGGTTCGATTGATTTTATTCACACATGTCCATTCAAGTCCAGAATTAATAGCGACCAAAAGCTGTCCAACTTTACAATAAAGGACAAATATTATCAAGGATTCTCAAACTTTTTATAATTATTTGTCTATATTTGATGAATGGTCAATTTATTTCTTCTACTCACTATCATGAATGGTCCAAAAAATGAATTTTCTTTAACATTTTTAATATGATGGTTAATTAAAACACTAATTAATTTTTATATTAATTTTATTTATATTTTAAATAATTATATTTGAATAGAAATAATTATCATATAACAAATAATCAAAATTATTTAAATATAAATTTATTATTATTCATAAAAATCATAATTCTACAAAAAATCTTAATCATTTGCATAAAAATTAATATTTGTTCATTCATTATAAATAAATCTTCAATATGAACATTTTTATTACCTTTTTGAATTTAATTTGTAACAAAATAATAGGCCTCTAAAACAATAAGGTATGATCTTCTAATTATAATATTTATTTTAGTGAACATTTTTATCAAAGTTACTTGTACTCCTAAGTTTATAACCAAAATATAAATGTGAATGTGAATGCGATTTAGATTAAGTCATGGAAACCTATTAGTTTAAAGTAAGAAAAATAAAAGAAATTAAGATTATTTTTAGAAGATCAATATATATATTTGTAATTATACCGATATTAATAAAAAAATTAAGATTTAGATCAAGATTAATAGTTTTATAGAAAAGGTCTGAAATCTTTTCACATTCAACTTTAAATTGGCGCATATCTTCCTTTCGCAAGTTTTTAAAAATTTAAAATTAAATGACAATCAGTCTAATTGGTTCATACATAAATTTTGAGAAATTAATTTTAATAAATATTGAATTGAAATTTTAGTATTTACAATAATTTTTTTTATATCTTTAAAGTACAATTTTCTTTGTAAGAAATATAATCCTCTTCTCTATATTGAGCTGTCCCCTTCTCTCAATCCTAGCCTCACGTTTTCGACCAAATTAATTATAAAAGGGTCAAATTAATCCTCAATATGGCTCACAAGGTAGAAATTTGTAGGCTGTCTTCCAATTTTAGGTTGAAATGGATATACTTCTTGCCTTTAATTAATTCTTATTTTTATGCAACATTTGCCCTTCAAAATAATTAAAATTCTAATCATTTTGGACTTTTTCAAGTAATTGTTTATCATTTTCATTAAAAGAAAACTTAAAAAGAAACTAAGAAAGTTCCCTTTTATCAAAACTCTATCTTACCAATCCCACTAGGATTATATCTACCAAAATTGTGACAAATTATACTTCCTTAATATAAAAATTTTATCAAATACAAAGCACTTAATTTTATCTATTTATTTGGATATTTCAATTAAATTAGTAATTCCCATTAGAAAATCAAAAAGTTTCTTGTTTGGATAGATAATAATAAAGTATTTCTATATATAAAAATCAATGAAAAATTAACTCTTTTCACTTTCATTTTATATGCTTGTCTTTTTTCTTTTCTAATGATTAATATGTAATGTTTTACTTTGAGGTATATATTCATGTGAAATTAAAACTAAAACTGGTTGCGTCTCAAACTTAGGGTTTTGTAAGAGAGTTCCTTGAGTCTTTGTAGTTTGCAAGAGTCTACAGTCTTAGTTTTTGTCGGAATGAAAGTATTATTTTCTGCAGCTTTCAGTGGTCAACTTGGTTGTTAAGGTTTTTTTGTTTTGTTTCTTTGGTGGAATGGAAATGATAGACGAGTTGGAGTTTATATGGTCCAAGTTTATGCTCACAGAAAAAGAAGGAAAGCATTGAAACAACAAACTTGCTAGAGGGAAATGATCCTTCAAAAGAATTTTTGTTGGTAGGAAAGTTATTGACAAGAAGAGTCTTCAATAGGGAGGCACTGATCAACATGCTATGGATGATATGGAAACTATCCAAAGAAATGGCAGTGACTGTCTTTGAGACAAATTTGTTTGTCTCCAAATTCGAAACAAAAAATGACAAACGCAAAGTTCTTGAGGGATTCCCATGGACCTTCGAAAAGAATCTCATCATGTTTAAAGAGTACACGAGGAACCTGCGACCAACGAATTACATTTTTGACGGGTAGAATTTTGGGTAAGGGTTTATGGACTAGCGTTGAAATTGTGGACTAGGGTTGAAATTGTTGAATAGGGACATAGCAGAAAGGATTGGCAAAAAGATCGGTTCTTTTAAAGGAGTTGATAGTAATAGTTTGTTCTCATCTGGGGGAGCATTTTTGTGAATCAAAGTGGAGATAGATATAATAAAGCCTCTACGGAGATTCATCTTGTTTATGGGCAAAATGAAAATGATGGAATGTGGGGAAAACTAAAGTGAGAAAGGTTGCCAAATTTCTTTTATGTGTGCGGGAAGTTGGGTCGTACAGATATGGAGTGTGATCATGCAACAAAGGAAGAGAACAAAGGAGAAAGCAAACAATATGGTGACTGCTTAAGGGCTTCTCCAATAAAAAGAGGAAATTTTCCTGCATGGGAAAGGAAGATACACTTGGAAAGAAGGAAAAACAATGACGAAAAGGATAACGGCTGCATGGGAATCAAAAGACAAAAAAATAGGGAGGAAGGGAATAAAAGTTTAACAGATCAGAAAGAAGGGGAGCTGGTGGATGGCGTGACGAAGAAAAGAGAAAATATTTTTCAGGAAAGTTATTAATGTTGAAACGAAAATGAGGGGATTGAGAAGACAAACAGGAGAGAATTAAGGGTTATATGAAATATTCAGGGGATTGTGGCAAAGAATTTTAAAAGAAGAAAACTGAGGTCAACTTATAACGTGCCAATGTTACAAAATGTGGAGACAGAATAACCATGTAGATTAGATTACATGGAGAGTGGGAAAACAAAGGAAGACAATAATGTCGGGAGAATGGAATTCAATAATGAAAATATTGCTGAGGTGGCATATGGCGTGGATACCAACTAGAACAATGGGAATAGTAATGCTAAGGTAAACAAATGTTAAAAGAGCTCCTGGAAAAAGAAGGCACGGGTGGCTGTTATTAATTTGGCAGCGATGTCAAATAGCGCTAGGAAAAGAAAACTGGAATATGAAAGAGAAGTAGAGGAAATGGAGATGATATACGGATGAAGAAATGCAAGAAAGATGGGAATGTGGCTAGGAAACAAAAAGTGAAATGGCAGTGACTAAGAATCAAACCCAAAGAGAAGAGTGAGGTGTATAGTTTGGAACTACCGTCATGTACAGTTCAAGTTCTTCATGAGCTAGTGAAGAGCAAAGGTCCTCATGTAGTGTTTCTAATAAAGACAAATCTACAAGAAAAAAAAAAAAACTAAATAGAATAAAAAAAAAAAAAAACAAGTTTAAAATGCAAGGCTGTATCGGGGTGAGTTTTGAAGGATGCAGTGGAGGTTTAGCATTGTTGTGGAAAGAAGACGTGGAGATCAATTTGAAAAGTTTCTCACAAAGAAATATTGATGTGGGTATTAAGAGAGAATCAGATGTGGCAAAGTGGAGACTAACCGGATTTTATGGTGAACCAAATGTCAGGGATTGAAATAAATCATGAGAGTTGGCTACGTGATCTTACTAGGCAGGAGGAAAAACTGTGGCTATGTAGTGGAGATTTTAATGAGCTGAAATGGAACGATGAAAAATCGGGGGACAATATGAGAAAACATGGTCGAGTGAGGGTGATTGTCAGAGACTGGGAAGGAAATGCTATTGGTGCATGCCACAAATGTTTACTTGGGGTGATAAACCCTTTCTTTTTTGAAGCTTATGCAGTGGTATACGCATTGGATTTTGCTAAAGAACTGAGACTACATGCAATAACAATTGAAGGAGACTCCTTAACAGTGATTGATTAGCTGCAAAAAAAGCATAAAGACTTATCTCCAAGAGGGAAGCTGATTATAGAAGCTACAGCAAAGATGGAGGAGTTTGAGGACTGCATGGTGAAGCATGTAACATGTGCTAGAAACGATATGGCTCACTGTTTAGCAAAGCAAAGTCTGCTAGTTCATGAAGAACAATGTTGGGTTAATGAATGTCCTACTTTTCTGAAATTCCTTGTAGACACTGCTGTGGTTTCTGAGTAGTCAATGAAATTCTCCTTTATTTAAAAAAAAAGAAAACATATACAAAACTGAAGTTTATAATACAAAGTGAAAGCCAGATCTTGAACCCAACTTGAACCAATCCTAGATACCGCTAGTAGCATAACAGACGAAAAACTGAAACAAAAGTTGAAATTGAATCATACCTCTATTGTTTCTTGGTTTTTAAAGAAATAAATTTGTGTGGTATTATCTTCTATGAAATCTGAATGTCTTGCTATTTTACATATCACAAAAGATTTACTTTGGTTCGAAAATTTTATAAGATGTATATCCTTTATAAACCAAAGGACCAATCACTTTATGTTGTGATAATCAACCTGTAATTTATAACATAAATAATGAGGGATTGTCTAATAATAATAAATATATTGCTATGAGATACAATCATATAAAAAGAATTGTAAAGAAATGTAAGATGAAGCTTGAATATCTACCAACGAATCCTCTTACTAAACCTTTATTAGGTGATACATTTGGTAACATAATAAGAGGTATGGGACTAATTTCAGTTATTAAAGATAGTCCTGATTGATACCAACTCTATCTTATTTATATTATTTAAGAAATTGATCTTTTAAGTTTAAAGGATAATCTCCTTATTTGAAAATCATTATGTATGAGAGTTTCAAAGGATTTCAATCATAAATTGTCCAAGAAATTTATATATGAGATATTTGAAATTCTGAATGCATCATTTTTTGGAATAGCGGGGTTATTAAAGCAAAAAGCATTCCTTTTAAAGTACCATATATAGAGGAATTTTTAATCCACAATAAGAAACTTGGACATAATTCCTTAATAGATTCATAGCTTATAAGTATGGAATAAAGTAAAAAAGAAGGTTGTGGACACTTCTAATAAGTAGTAGGGTATAAGAATTTTCTTTCAAGATTATCACTAGTATCTCCATCCCTAATATATCTCTTCTAACTCCTTATAAGTTGATAAAAATAGTAAAAAAATAATATTGAAATCTTTAAAAAATTTAATTAAAATAAAAATTAACTTATAGTATGCAATTAACTTATAACATTTGTTATGTCCTAATCACTTGATTAACATCTTTACCATAAAATCAACACCCGTTGATTTCTAACCACGTCAATTAGTCCAAACATAGACTAATATTATTAAGTAATCCAACTGGCCACGTCAGCACAATCTCAATATAAAAGGTAAGATCAGGGGTGTTTTATTTTGAATCCTTCACTCACTTACTTAACCTTTTTCTAACCTACTTCATCTTTTCTCTACTACCTTTTTATACATTTACTGATTTGAACGTTAGAATGCGTCTTGAAATTTTACTTTCAGCATCTCCTAACTGTTCTCTTTGTGACAGATCATTCAATTGCCAACTCAACCATTCAAGCAAGCTTCCAATCATCAAATCGGAAAACATATCAACAACGCAATTCCAATAGAATTATTTTATATTGTAGAAAAACATTAAGTTTACATGGATAAAATAAAATTGTAAAATTATAAGTATTATTTTCCAAAAATAGGTGTTTTTTTATTTTTAAATAGTACAATTCCTTTGTATATTATCCAATAATTGAACAACATTTATTTAAAAGTAGAAAAACAGAGATATCAAGGAATTCCTGGTAATTATAAATGATCAAATTAATAGCCTAAAATAAATTTGATACTTATGATGTTGGATTATACAAAACGTGTTGACGCATTTTCTCATAAATTTAACATGTTCATTTCTAGATTTGAACATATAGACCTTTGAAATGAACTTTCAAATTATACCAATTTGAATTCCAACGAAAGGGGTGTCTGAGGACAGACCAAAATAAAATTAACAAGGGAAAAATTACCAAATCCTAGCTCCCTAATTTCGAATTTATGTTTGATTGATTTGCTTTAGGTTAATATTATGAATCATTTTTGAATTATAGTGAAACATTAAATGTGAAATTTGAATTTAAAATTTTTTTAATTTGATACTTAAATTATGAATTTTTTAATTAATGTCATATTTAAAAAGTTGTTTGTCTACTATATAAAGTTAATCACATTATAGGTAATTATTACATTAGTTAACAAATTTATAATATCAGATACTATATAAAAATTTTTAAAATTCAAATATTAAATAATTCAATATAATTCAAAAAGCATTTGTAACATTAAGCTTTTGCTTTAACATTATGTTATAATGTAATTTGATTTAACATCATGTAATAATGTAATGGCTTGATGAGGACAAGACACCAATGTTTAAGGTTATATTTGTTTTGCGAAAAATAACTTTCGAAAGATAATTTTAACATTTTCAAGTGTTTATTTGACAAAAAATTGATTAATTAATGAAAAAAACTTATTGATCAATGAAAAATAAGATATTGAAAATTATCTTACGTTTTTGAAAAGGGGAAGACATTTTCCCAAAAGGGGAAGACATTTTCCCAAAAGAAGCTGTCTATAAGTAAAACTATTTGTCAATGTTTTTTAGCATAATTTTACTCAAGTTGGACCTTGAACATTATTTTTTTAAGTTTAAACTTAATATAACTCAACCCAAAATATTATTATATTAATAAATAATATTTTAATTTAATTTTACTTAAAAATTAAAAAATTAATATTAAAAATCTTTTAATATTATAATGTTAAATATTTTTATAATTCCATTCAAGTAAGATTTTGAATATAATATTTTTAGCTCAAACTTGATTTGATTCGACTTGAAGTAATATTATATTAATATAAATATTTTATTTAATTTTAATTAAAAAATAAAATATTAACATTAAAAGTCTTTTAATATTTCAATTTTAAATATTTTTATTTTATATATTATTAAAAATTAAAAATTAATATTTTAATAATAAATATTATTATATCATTATTTTAATAATAAATAATAACATATATAATATTTTTATTATTTTAATAATTAATGTTAAATAATATAATAATATTATTTTATAATATGAATATTTTAAAAAACTTCTTATTATTTTTATTTTAAAATATATAATTTTATATTTTATTTATTAAGGTATTTATATTAGTATTTTAATACTTAATATAAATAATTTTTTTTGTTACAATTTAATAATAGATATAAATAAAAAAGATTTTTGATATGATTTAATAATATTATTTAATAATACGTAATATAAAGAAAAATTATAAATACTTTAATAGTATAAATATTTTAATAATAAATATTACTATTTTAATATTAATAAAAATAATATTTTAATAATAGTAATATTATTTGAAATATTTTAAAATATTAATATAAAGATTAATAAATACTTTTATTTTAAGAATTTTTATATTAACATAATATTTTAATATTAAATATTATTATTAAAATATAATTATTTTTTAATATTACTAAATTTAATAATAAATAATTTCAATATACTTTTGTAATAAATAAATTTTTATAGTTTCATAGTTACATTAATATTATTTGAAAAAAAATAGATTTTTCAAAAAAATTCAAACAATGAAAAATATTTTTTATTAATTAGTCCAAGTAACAAAGAATCTCTATTTTTTAAAAAAATATAAATATTTTTAAAAATTATTTTTTGAAAATCATTTTTCAAACAAAGGAAGCCTAAAGCTGAAATTGTACTCTCTTCTTTTATTTCTTGCGGAGCCAAACAAAAGAATCGTAACGTGCTTCATATCTCATGATAATGAACCACAGCAAATTCTTACAAAGTTATATAAAAGAAATTGGAAATTGAAAAAAATAATTTGATGAATTATTTGTTGATTTGGATTGACATTTAGCCTCATAATACATTTTACCTTATGACTAATCTATTTTTTTTGTCCAAAACAATTATGGATAATGTTTAAAGCTAAAAGTGTACTCCCTTCTTTATTTCTCGTGAAGCCAAACAGCAGAAACGTAAAGGGCTTCATATCTCTTGATAATGGACCACAGCAAATTCTCACAAAGTTATATAAAAGAAATTGGAAATTGAAAAAAATAATTTGATGAATTATTTGTTGATTTGGATTGATATTTATCCTAACAATACATTTTATCTAATGAATAATCCTTTTTTTTTATCTTGCCCAAAAAAAATTATGAATAATTTTTTAATTTAATTGGTTTGAACTTTTTGTGAGTTAGAAGCAAAAACTTAGAAAAAAAAAATTAAGAGCAAATTAGAAAATAGAATATCTAATGTTTCACCTATTTTATTTTTCCAAAAATTTTGTTATTTTTTATATATTAATTTTTCTTTGTCACGTGCCTTGCAGAGGAATACTCGTTGTTTTATTATTTTTTAAAAATATAATTGTATAATAAATAACACTTAAAAGTGTATATTAACTAAAATTTGTATTAACATATAAAATTTGTTTCATATGCAAATTAATATAAATTTTTTAAGAATTGGCATGCTTTTGAAAGAACATAAGAATATAAACTTCAAATTCACAAATGCATATTTGTATTTCAAAGTCACCCATTAATAGGGATATATTATATATATAATTTATGAATTTAGAAATAATCATGAAAATTATATTTACATGTGTTTTGTCACATAATTTATACTACATCTAAAATTTAAATACCTTATTTTAATTAAATTCAACGTACCACCCCCAACCTTGATTAATTTCTTTCCCTTCTCTATAAAATGGTCTACTTGCCCTTGTATATTAAACTAGAAAAGTGAGTGGTGAGAAAGAAAAAAGAAAGAAAGAAAGAAAGAAAATGGAGTTTCATCTGTTCTCTCTGGCATTAGTAGTAATGATGATAGTTCTTCTGAAATCGAATTGTGCTGGAGCTGATGTCCTAGTGATGAAGACCAACAGTAGCACTTATCAGTGCAATGGCCACCTCGACGATTGCCGAATTGTAGAGGATTTGGAGTTGGAGTTGGACTTACCGATGAATTCCAACGTCATCAGAATCCTCGCGGGTGGTAGTAACGACCCACCAGTAACTCCTAGAACGGGAAATCCTAGAGTTTCAACGATAAGATGCCCAACTGGAGTACCATATACTCGTTGTCTTTCCCCTGGCTCTGGACCTAAACCTGATTGTAGGGGTATATACAATAGATCTTGTCCTAAGTAGAACAATGAGTCCCCGGAAAGTTGTCAATTTCAACCCCAAGCCCTACTGACCTGGTTCTAGAATTGCCCCTTTTATGTGTACTCTAGTGTGTTATTTGCCATTGATCTTTTGTATCCTTTTACATTATAAATAATATACCATTATTTCCTGCAGCATGATATATTCCTATGTATATTATATCCTTCGTTATTAAATAACAAGGGTGATACTAAACAAGCCAAAAAACGTATTATCAGAAATCAGACAGAAATTATCCGTATTAATTTGTATTAATTTTTTTCGTAAAAAAATTGTTTCTTATAATATTTTCATGCATATTCTTATTCTTATTATTATTATTATTATTATATAATACCTTCGACTTAATTATTTTTTACTCCGCCACTCTATTGTTGAATCTGTAAATTTATTGTTAATGATTGGACTAGAACCTCTAAGTTCGGCTCGGCGGCATACGCTGACGGCATGCCGGAGTTCGGGGTTTAATCCCCTCCCCCAGCCGAAGGTAAGTCTTGCAGTCAATGGTGAATCCTTTAATTAAAGAGCCTAGGGGTACATGGCTCCCCAAAATTTTTGAATTCTTTTCTACATATGTTATTTTCATAATAATTTAAAAATATATATAAACCAATTAGTATTTGGCCTCCTCAAACTTAAATTTATTGAGTTGATATATATTATTTTATTTTATATATTTATATTGGATATATAATTACAAAAATTGTTTGTATATAAATATTAGAACTCTTAATTTTAAAAAATTATAATTTTTTAACTTGTATTTACTTATTATGAATGATTTTCAATTTAAAATGAATAAATTTGTCAAAACTATATTTTTACAGACATTTAAATTTAAGTTTAATATACATATAATTATTATAATAACTAAAATCGACTTGACAGTTGATCTATTATAATTCTTTTTTCAAACAATTTTTTTATCATATTCTACATGTTTATTTTTTTTGAAAACTGTTACATGTCAAAATAATTAAAATAATTAATAATATTTTATTTTATTTCATTTCATTTTATTTTATGTTTTAATTTATCGTATCAAAGTCTTTACTTTATTGTTTTAAAATTTAATTTTTATTTAAAAAATATATTTTTGTGATTTTTTCACTTTAATATTTTAAATATTAAATATGATAAAATAATTTGTTAATATTGTAAAAAAAATATGATTTTATTTTTTAAAGAATATTATTAGTGATTTGTAATTAAAAATTGTGAGACTAATTATTTAATATATCCATTTTGTTATATATATATATATTAACAAACTTATAATTGTAAGTTTTATTATTATATGTTTGTATTTTTTTATTACTAATAAATTTGATATATTTTAAAATAATTATTATAAAATATTACTTTAACCCTCACAAAATTAAACGTGAAAATCCTCACCCGTTTACTTTTCTCAGTTGACAAGTAAAATAAATTTCATGTTCTTATGAGATCATAGAAGGATAAGAGGTTTAATTATATATATAATATATTTTATATTATAACATACATGACTATCAAATAAGATTTATTAATGTGACACGTGGATAGGTTTTTTTACACATAAATTTTTTTTTTAAATTTCTCTCTATAATAACATATAAGATATTTTTTAATTTTAGATTATTTATCAAAAAATATATTTCAAAAATTATTGAATTGTCTAAAATTTTCAAAATTTAAATTAAAAACTAATTTAGATTTAAAATATTTAAATAGATAAAATTATTATTTTTTGTAAGATTTTATTTAAATAAGTAAAATTAATTCTTTTTTTTATTTATGAATTAAGTAAATATATTTAAAAATCATTGATTATCCAAATCTTTTTAAGATATATTTATTTAAAAAAAATTTTAAAAATTTTTAATTATTCAAAAATTTTCTTTCAACTGAAAAAATTATCTTTACCTATAAATATACTTTTAATTATATATTTGTTTTAAAAGTAAATTGAATTTCATTACTGATTTCCAACTCTATCTTGTTCACATAGAACAACCAGTTCAGATGGGAAATTTTCAAGCCTGGTACTCATGCCCTCTTCCCACAAGGCCCTTTCGGCCATGTAGTGGGCCACCCTATTCCTTTCCCTATTGACATGCATCAACTCCCATGAGGTGAAATGTTGCAGTCTGCTTCTAATCTCCTCCACAAAATTTCCAATATGGGATAGGTTCCTGTCTTTCAGCCTTAGTTGAAATACTCTCCCCCTTGCGTCACCCTCTAGCTCAATTTGGCGAAGGCAATCTTTTTTTTTTTTTTAATTTTTAAATGTACGATAATCATCTTAAATTTTGATTAATTTAAAGTTAAATTGAATAAAATTTTATGAAAAGAATAAATTCTTTTAAATTTATTTTTTTATTCATAAAATTTAAAATCATAAGATTTTACTTGAAAAAATATCAAATTTTTTGTCACTCATTTCAATAAATATTGATAATTGTATTAAAATTAAAGATTATATTACAAATAAAAATTATAAATATAATCAAATATTTTCAATATAGCATATATTCATACTAAAAATTAATAATAGATAAATCAATCAAATAAAACAAATATAAATTAAGTTGAATTACAATCCCATAAAATTAAATTTAATTAAAGATGATTTTTTTTATTAATCTAAATTAAAGACTCAAACCACCTATTGAATTTAAATTTATTATTAAAATATTAAAAAATCCATAATATTAAATATATTTTAGATTTGAAATTAAATAAAAAGTTTGTAATATATTGATATTTTGAATTTATACTTAAAAAATTATACATAAAATCATAAATCTCACCTATTATCCAACTAATAAATATGTCCACTTCTTAATAAAGTTGAAGAATTATGTTCAATTAGAGTCTATTTCTTTTTTGGTATTTCCTTTGCTTAAATTTTAAAAAATATTTATTAATCAAACAGATAATAAGAATTTAAAAAATATTTTTTCCCTATTTATTTTAATTAATTTAATTGAATTAAATTTATTTAGCTAACTTTTTAGATTTAATTAATATAAAATTATCTGTTTTTCATATGATAAATAATAATATCACACGTATATCATACTTAAAGTCTATGAATTATTTGATGAGAAAAAATTTAAAATAAAAAAATTATTTGTGACTTTTGAAACAATATTATATTTTGAATTACATAAATTTACATGTACATAAAAATGACAAGAGAAGCCAAAAATTATGCAAATAGAACAAAGTTATTTTGAAGAGATAAAACTTTTAATTTATATTTTAATATTTTATTGGTGTGCTTAATAACATTATTTATAATAACTTTTAGATTTTTTTAATATTATTTATCATATATTTTAAATTTTTGTAAATTTTTTAATTAAAATATTATTTTTATTATGATTTGATATGTTAATTTTGTTACCTTTATATATATTTATATATTTTTTGAATATATAAATAATGAAATAATATTAATTTATATTTAAATAAAATAAAAATAATTCATGCATCATATGAATAATTAATAAATTTAATTTATAAATGATCAATAATTTTTAATTATTTAGAAAAAAAATGATTTTCAGTTGTGACTTATCCTTTTCGCTCTTGCATGGGCTGCGGTCCCAAAGCAAGAATGGACGAGACGTGAAATAAAACAAAAAACAACTAATCAATGCATGCAAGTGTTGGCTAGTGGGTGGTTCGATTGATTTTATTCACACATGTCCATTCAAGTCCAGAATTAATAGCGACCAAAAGCTGTCCAACTTTGCAATAAAGGACAAATATTTTCGAACTTTTTATAATTATTTGTCTATATTTGATGAATGGTCAATTTATTTGTTCTACTCACTATCATGAATGGTCCAAAAAATGGATTTTCTTTAACATTTTTAATATGATGGTTAATTAATACACTAATTAATTAAATATTCAATTGATAGTCCTTAATAATTTTTTATTAGCATTTTTCTTTTTGCAAGTCAAACAGCACTTGATGCGATTATGTTGCAGCAATTACTTGAAGCAATACACATTTTTTTTTTATATGAATTACAACCATATTTTATTTGAATTTAGTGTTCTTTTTACCATACTTTTACGCCAATTAATCTTTCCAAACAAATTTTCTAACTTCATACTGTAGCCAATGCCTAATTTATCTTCCTGGTTTAGTGGTTACAGAAGCCTTAAAAAAGATATTAGTGCTCGGATTTGAATCAAACCTCTCCCTCTTTCTTTTCATGTAATAAAGTGTTACTTTCTTTTGCAACAAAAAAAAAAATGTCAAATTTGGCATGGCTTAATTGATATGATATGACCAACCAAGCATATAGCACTTCTCACCCCCAATTCACCTACTCGACCGACACTAAAATTAACATGTCCTCTTCACTTTTACCCAATTTTATACCCTAGGAATCGACCATTCAAATGAATACTTTGATGTCCATATTAGTAATTTTTAGTGGTTTAAAATATAGTGTATCTTACTTTAGATAAAAAAATTTAATTATTGATGAATACAATTAATTTTTATATTAATTTTATTTATATTTTAAATAATTATATTTGAATAGAAATAATTATCATATAACAAATGATCAAAATTATTTAAATATAAATATATTATTATTCATAAAGGTCATAATTATATAAAAAGTCTTAATCATTTGCATAAAAGTTAATATTTGTTCATTCATTATAAAGAAATCTTCAATATGAATATTTTTATTACATTTTCGAATTTAATTTGTAACAAAATAATAGGCCTCTAAAACAATAAGGTATGATCTTCTAATTATAATATTTATTTTAGTGAACATTTTTATCAAAGTTACTTGTACTCCTAAGTTTATAACCAAAATATAAATGTTAATGCGATTTAGATTAAGTCATGGAAACCTATTAGTTTAAAGTAAGAAAAATAAAAGAAATTAAGATTATTTTTAGAAGATCAATATATATATTTGTAAATATACCGATATTAATAAAAAATTAAGATTTAGATCAAGATTAATAGTTTTATAGAAAAGGTCTGAAATCTTTTCACATTCAACTTTAAATTGGCGCATATCTTCCTTTCGCAAGTTTTTAAAAATTTAAAATTAAATGACAATCAGTCTTATTGGTTCATACATAAATTTTGAGAAATTACTTTTAATAAATATTGAATTGAAATTTTAGTATTTACAATAATTTTTTTTATATCTTTAAAGTACAATTTTCTTTGTAAGAAATATAGTCCTCTTCTCTATATTGAGCTGTCCCCTTCTCTCAATCCTAGCCTCACGTTTTCGACCAAATTAATTATAAAAGGGTCAAATTAATCCTCAATATGGCTCACAAGGTAGAAATTTGTAGGCTATCTTCCAATTTTAGGTTGAAATGGATATACTTCTTGCCTTTAATTAATTTTTATTTTTATGCAACATTTGCCCTTCAAAATAATTAAAATTCTAATCATTTTGGACTTTTTCAAGTAGTTGTTTATCATTTTCATTAAAAGAAAACTTAAAAAGAAACTAAGAAAGTTCCCTTTTATCAAAACTCTATCTTACCAATCGCACTAGGATTATATCTACCAAAATTGTGACAAATTATGCTTCCTTAATGTAAAAATTTTATCAAATACAAAGCACCTAATTTTATCTATTTATTTGGATATTTCAATTAAATTAGTAATTCCCATTAGAAAATAAAAAAGTTCCATGTTTGAATAGATAATAATAAAGTATTTCTATAAAAATCAATGAAAAATTAACTCTTTTCACTTTCATTTTATAAGCTTGTCTTTTTTCTTTTCTAATGATTAATATGTGATGTTTTACTTTGAGGTATATATTCATGTGAAATTAAAACTAAAACTGGTTGAGTCTCAAACTTAGGGTTTTGTAAGAGAGTTCCTTGAGTCTTTGTAGTCTGCAAGAGTCTACAGTCTTAGTTTTTGTCGGAATGAAAGTATTATTTTCTGCAGCTTGCAGTGGTCAACTTGGTTGTTAAGGTTTTTTTGTTTTGTTTCTTTGGTGGAATGGAAATGATAGACGAGTTGGAGTTTATATGGTCCAAGTTTATGCTCACAGAAAAAGAAGGAAAGCATTGAAACAACAAACTTGCTAGAGGGAAATGATCCTTCAAAAGAATATTGGTTGGTAGGAAAGTTATTGACAAGAAGAGTCTTCAATAGGGAGGCACTGATCAACATGCTATGGATGATCTGGAAACTATCCAAAGAAATGGCAATGACTGTCTTTGAGACAAATTTGTTTGTCTTCAAATTCGAAACAAAAAATGACAAACGCAAAGTTCTTGAGGGATTCCCACGGACCTTCGAAAAGAATCTCATCATGTTTAAAGAGTACAATAGGAACCTGCGACCAACGAATTACATTTTTGACGGGTAGAATTTTGGGTAACGGTTTATGGACTAGCGTTGAAATTGTTGAATAGGGACATGGCAGAAAGGATTGGCAAAAAGATCGGTTCTTTTAAAGGAGTTGATAGCAATAGTTTGTTCTCATCTGGGGGGGCATTTTTGCGAATCAAAGTGGAGATAGATATAATAAAGCCTCTATGGAGATTCATCTTGTTTATGGGAAAAAATGAAAATGATGGAATGTGGGGAAAACTAAAGTAAGAAAGGTTGCCAAATTTCTTTTATGTGTGCGGGAAGTTGGGTCATACAGATATGGAGTGTGATCATGCAACAAAGGAAGAGAACAAAGCAGAAAGCAAACAATATGGTGACTGGTTAAGGGCTTCTCCAATAAAAAGAGGAAATTTTCCTGCATGGGAAAGGAAGATACACTTGGAAAGAAGGAAAAACAATGACGAAAAGTATGAAGGCTGCATGGGAATCAAAAGACAAAAACATAGGGAGGAAGGGAATAAAAGTTTAACAGATCAGAAAGAAGGGGAGCTGGTGGATGGCGTGACGAAGAAAAGAGAAACTATTTTTCAGGAAAGTTATTAATGTTGAAACGAAAATGAGGGGATTGAGAAGACAAACAGGAGAGAATTAAGGGTTATAGGAAATAATCAGGGGATTGTGGCAAAGAATTTTAAAAGAAGAAAACTGAGGTCAACTTATAACGTGCCAATGTTACAAAATGTGGAGACAGAATAACCATGTAGATTAGATTACATGGAGAGTGGGAAAACAAAGGAAGACAATAATGATGTCGGGAGAATGGAATTCAATAATGAAAATATTGCTGAGGTGGCATATGGCGTGGATACCAACTAGAACAATGGGAATAGTAATGCTAAGGTAAACAAATGTAAAAAGAGCTCCTGGAAAAAGAAGGCACGGGTGGCTGTTATTAATATGGCTGCAATGTCAAATAGCTCTAGGAAAAGAAAACTGGAATATGAAAGAGAAGTAGAGGAAATGGAGATGATATGCGGATGAAGAAATGCAAGAAAGATGTGAATGTGGCTAGGAAACAAAAAGTGAAATGGCAGTGACTAAGAATCAAACCCAAAGAGAAGAGTGAGGTGTATAGTTTGGAACTACCGTCATGTACAGTTCAAGTTCTTCATGAGCTAGTGGAAAGCAAAGGTCCTCATGTAGTGTTTCTAATAAAGACAAATCTACAAGAAAAAAAAAAAAAACAAGTTTAAAATGCAAGGCTGTATCGGGGTGAGTTTTGAGGGATGCAGTGGAGGTTTAGCATTGTTGTGGAAAGAAGACGTGGAGATCAATTTGAAAAGTTTCTCACAAAGAAATGTTGATGGTGGTATTAAGAGAGAATCAGATGTGGCAAAGTGGAGACTAACCGGATTTTATGGTGAACCAAATGTCAGGGATTGAAATAAATCATGAGAGTTTGCTACGAGATCTTACTATGCAGGAGGAAAAACTGTGGCTATGTAGTGGAGATTTTAATGAGCTGAAATGGAACGATGAAAAATCGGGGGACAATATGAGAAGGGAAAGCCAGATGAATACATTTCGAGAAGTAGCGGAGGATTGTGATTTTGAAGATTTGGGATATACTGCATAATGGTTCACATGGGAAAGAGGGAGAACGCAAGAAACAAATATCAGGGAATGACTAGACGAGGCTTGGGGAACAAAGAATGGTGTAATCAATTCCCATAATATGAAATCCATAACCTAACAGCGCCAGTATCTGATCACTGTCCCTGACCACTGCAAGGAATAAGGAGAAAAAGAAAATGTGGCTTCCAAAAAGAAGGTGCAGGTTTGAAGCCATTTGGACGACGGAAACAGAATGTGGACGAATTGTGAAGGAAACCTAGGGTGAAATGGGTCAGGGCTCAGTACAAGAACAAATGAAAGAAATGGGGGAGAATCTGTGGACTTGGCATAGGTTTATGTTTTACGCAACAAAAAAAAATGTCAACTTAAACAAGACCTTGCAAAGCTCTATGCAATGGCCCCCACAAATGAGGCACTTGGTCAAGTGAAAAGCATAAGGGATAAACTAAACTCTAATATGGAAATGGAGGAAACCGACTGGAGGTAGCGTTCAAGGGTGAAATGGCTTTGGGAAGGAGATAGAAATACAGGGTATTTTCATGCATAGGCTTCGGTAAGGAAAAAGAATAATAGGATAAGGGATTTAAAGGATAAAGACGGGACTTGGAGTGAAAACGAGGACAAAATAAAACAATTTGCCACTGGATAATAAAAGAATTTATTTTATTTTGAGAATTCATCAAGATTTGAAGATGTTCTAAAGGCTGTTAATCCTTGTGTTACTGATGAGATGAATAGGATGCTCCTTGCAGAGTTTGAAGTCGATGAGATTCACCAAGCCATCAAACAAATGAACCCAACAAAGTCACAGGGACCTAACAGTATGTCTGCATTATTTTTTCAAAAATTTTGGCATATTGTTGGTATTGATATAACCAATTTTTGCTTTACCTGTCTAAAGGGTGAAAGAGAGATTAGGGAGATAAACCAAACACATTTAGTGCTCATACCAAAAACCAAAGATCCAAGGAACATTACATAGTTTAGACCTATAAATCCATGCAATATCATTAGGGTTGGCAGCCTAACTTGTCCCCGATGGGTTCTGACCCAATCCGATTTTATAGAGTCAAATTCTTTTATTTGAAAATTCAGTTTCGGGTTAGGTCGAGTTTGGGTTTTAGGCAAAACCCGACCTAACCCAATATTATATAAAAATTATTTTTTAATTATTTTTAATTTTTTATTTATATATAATTATATATTTATATTTTTTTAAAAATATTTTATATTAAAAATAATATTTTATTAATTCCCGGTCGGGTTAAATTGGGTACAATTTATACAATATCGGGTTGAATCTGGTTCAGGTATGAAAAAAATAAAAAAAATTTTGAGTTGAGTCGGGTCAGGTTCAGATTTTATGAAAATAAAATCGAAATGAGTTTAGGGAGAGCAAAAACCCACTCCAACCCGATCCGTTGCTAACCCTAAATGTCATATATAAAATTATTTCAAAGGTTTTAGTCAATAAGCTAAAGAGAATACTTCCCTTTTGTATTAGTGAGATGTAAAGTATGTTTGTCCTGGGTAGATCTATCTTTGACAATACACTACTAGAAATTTAAGCTTTGTTGATGGAATTTTTCATCGATAAAAGTTAAATCCATCAATAATAGCAATAGCAATGGTTTTAGTGACAAAAAAAATTTCGTCAATGTTAGCTATGTCGGTAATGTAATTTTGTCAGTAATGCTTCAAATTCGTTGGTACGAATTTATTAGCAATGGTTTTACCTATGAAATTTTTCATTAGTAATTAGTTATGAAATTTTTTGTTGGTAAATTTATCGGTAAATGATTTTTTTTCCATCAATAAATCCATCAGTAATAATAAAAATTTCATCAATAATAATAAAATTTTGTCGGTAAATCCATCAGTAATAATATTTTTAAATCATATTTAACTATTATTTTATAATTATTTTATCATTTTATTATATTTTTAAATTTATTTTTAAAATAATTATATGAATACTAAAATATACATAAATAAAAGAAATAAATAAATAAAACATTCCATTTCATTTATAAAAAAAAATATAATAATGTTTTACAAAGTTATATATAAATTCTAATTACAAAAATATAAAGAAAAGCCATATTCTATTTACAATTTACACCACAATGTTGAAAGTGGAATGAAATTTTTAAAAGACTATAGCAAAACACAATCTATCAGGCATTATGTCAAAATTTTTGTCTTGAATGTTTAAAATAATGAAAAGAAATAAAAATAAAATACAATTGGGACACAAGGCAATATACCTCCTTCATTGGATGAAAAACATAGATTCCATCTTTATCACTTCTACCCATAATAAATAATGACATACAAATGCCTAAACAAAGAAGACAAGAAAAGAAAGTGAAATGCATACAAAAATTAAGTGCTCAATGAAAAGTAAGATGGAACATAGAAATTCCATATACAAACAATAACTAAAAACTTTGGTGGTATCTCCAGTATCTTTAATAGGAACTATACTACCATCACGTGCCTATATGTGCACATTCAAGAACTTATATCCATGAGTCCATATGTTTAAATTATGTGGATGTATTGTCTTTGCATGTATAAAAGTATAATCTATATTAAAAAGGTAAATAATTATATATGTCTTTGTTACATATTAAAAGATTGAATAATGTATTATGACAAATAATTAAAAATGTTACTCGTGATGGGAAGAGAGAAGGGAAGTGAAGAAGGAACCCATAGCATAAACAATGTAGTCCACATTTGACAACTGATCTAGAATAGCTGGGTTTGCTATGAGAAAGAAGTGATCAAGTATAGTTTGTATAGAGTTATATTCTAAGCTTTAAGTATTAGAATTCACATGGTTAATAGTAGATATCATAACCCATGCAATAGAAAAATATGAAAAATAGTAGTATAGACATGAGATGAACATTAATAAAAAATAGTCTCTTATTCAATGTATTCAAACAAGTGCAAATCAAAGGATGTATCATTTACCATATATAGTGAATTTGTACCCTTACTTGACAGGTAGAATACCCTTTTTATTCTTGAAGAATGAGCTAGAACTAATGATATTCCGTATACATAAGAAAGTAGCAATTGCTAAATATGAAACTTTCTCTAACATAACATGAAAGAAGCTTATTTATCTCATTAGGCTTTTTTAGATTTTTAACTTTTATTAAAGACTTTTTACCTTCTTAGGTTTACACTCATAACATGATCTAAAGTACAATTGATCCTTTAATAATCGAGTAATTTGATATTTCATTAAAATATATCAAATTTTGAAACATGGTTGTGGAACAAAAGAGCTATACCTAGTTCATTCCATTTATATAAATAGAGACAATCTTTCAATGAAAATCACTTGGAACAATCAGAATAATAATTTAACTTAAGTTTTTATCTCACTATTTTTGTAATGCCTATTCAAGTTTTACAATTGGGCCTCCACCACAAAGAGTTATTGTAGGTGGATTAAGTCCCAACTGACTAGCCATGTGGAATATCTTCTTATGCAAAATGTTTGTGAAGAAATTACAACACATGATTATACATTTACACATATGATATATAATACGTGATTAAGCATAGGCATATTTGTTAATCTTAAAACATTTGTGAAGAAATTACAACATATGATTATATACTTACATCTATGACAAAGAATGGACAAGTTCCTGCAAAGCGTCTGCTAAATATCTAATCACATCTAAAAGAACATGATAATGGGTAAGCCTTGTGATTCCCTAAATAGCAAACACAAATTATACAAAGAAAAGAACATTACAATAAAAGACTAAGGGCTACCAAGGTAAGGTTTAGAACATATTAAAAGTCAATAATAGCAATTCGTTGTAATGAATTATCAAATATATTTAGCATAACGATTTCAAACCGTAATTGAGTGCGACCAACATATCAAAAAAAAAAAAATCAGAGTCTTGAATCACATTTCAAGGAGAAAAAGAACAACGAAGTTCAAACAAATAGGCTAAAACTTATAAATTTTATCATTTTAACTACAAACTAAATTAACATTTTCAAAACTATATATCATTTTAATCCTATACTATAGTACATTCAAGAGTGATCTTTGTCTATTATTGAATCCTAATTGATTTAAAGTATGAGCAATTAAAGCCATATAAAATGTTAAACCTTTTTATTGATTAACCTTATAAACTATTTTTGCTATACTAAACAAAATTATCTAAAAGATAATATGAGATAATCATTAGTTTACTTTAACAAATAGACCATCAATGACACAAAAACTCTTGTAAAAATTTATCATATATACTGCAAGACAACACATTCACAACAAAATATTATTGGTTTAATTATAAAATTTTACTTTTGATCTTGGCCTTTTTAGTGCAATTCCATCGATTTTGTAAAGAATTTCTCTGATTGAGGCACTTTTAGATATGAAACTTATTCTACTTTCAAAGTAATTGGAATGCAAAATAAAGCAAGTTAGTATGATGAAAATGAATAAAAAATTTATATTTATTACATAATATACATCCACCTAAATCCACTTTCATAACATATATTCACGAATAGGTTATAAAAAAAAGAATAAAATAGAATAATTTAATTTATTTATATTAAGTTTGATCAATACAATAAAACCATAATATTTTAATAATTAGTAATATATAAATTTCACTAAACTATTAAACAAATAAATTATTTCAAAACAAATATAAACCTTAATAATATATAAATTACTTCAAAATAAGATAGCTATTAGTAATATATAAATTATAACCTCAAATCAACATAAATAATTTTAATTTCTATAATTATTATTAAATTTTAAAAAATATTAAATATAAAACATCCATCAAAATATATATAAATCTTAATACATGTCAAATCCAATTTAACTAATATAAATCTTACACATCTAAAAGTTAATAAATTTATAACAAAACCCAACAAATTTCAACAAAACTTGCACAAATAAAAAATAAATAACTCAACAAATAAAAAAATTTCTCCAACAATACTAAAAAAAAATCCAACAAAAATTTAACAATGCTCAACATTAATACTCAATAAAAAGTCCAACAAAACTATAAAACCAACAAATTTCAATAAATATATAATCAAAACCTAAACAAATTTCAACAAATATAAAACCAACAAAAACCCAACAAATTGATAACCAAAACCCAAATAAATTTAAACTAATAAATAACTAACAAAAACTCAACACATTGGTAACCAAAAACCAAACAAATTTTAACAAATTTATAACAAAAAATTAAACTATAAACTCAACAAATATACTATATAAAATACAATATAAAATAAAATAATTTTAAAAAAACTTATTGGAAGGGGGCCGACTGGCACACTTGGACAGCGATGGAGGATGGCAAAGTGGCTGGGAGAGAGGGAGGGGGAGAGGAGAGGGAAAAAGAAATTAGGGATTTAAGAAAGAAATTGAGGGGAAAAATGAGCCACCCAATGGGGGAGATTTGAAATTTTTTGGCTTTTAGCAATGGTTTTACTAATAAAAAAATTTTTTAAAATACTTTTACCAATAGTTCTAGAGACAATTTTTGTTAGTAATGTAAAAAAGTTTTTTTGTACAAATTTTTTTTACTGACGGATTTTTCCATCGATAACTTTTTGCGATGGATTTACTGATAGAAAAATCCATCAGTAAAATAGACAACAATTCGTGCCACACTTTTAGTGACAGATTACTGTCGGATTTAATTCCATCAGTAAAAGTGTTTTAATAATTTCGTTGATAATTAGCAATGAAAAAATTTCGTCCATAAAATTCGTCAATAATAAACGTTTTTTTTTAGTGATATTCTTATAGCCTATGAACTTATACATCATTTGAAAACAAAAGACACGGAAATAGAGGGTTTTTTGCACTTAAATTAGATATGAGTAAGGTGTATAACAGAGTTGAATGGAATTTTCTTGAGGCTATAATGGGTAGATTAGGCTTCCATTTTAAGTGGATTACTAGGATCATAAGCTGTTTATCATCTGTCTCATACTCGATTGTTGTTAATGGAGATATTTCTAATGAGTTTTCCTCAAAAATAGGACTTTTCCAAGGAGATCCTCTTTCACCACATTTGTTTTTTTTTTTTTTTTTTTGCACGAAAGGGCTCTCAACATTATTAAACAAAAACCAGATGTAGGTGCTGCTGCCTGGAGTTAATCATTTATTCTTTGCTGATGATAGTCATCTTTTTGCTATGGTGAACAAAAGCGAAAGTGAGAGGATAATGCATGTGCTAAAGAGATATAAAGAAATCTCGGGTCAGAAGATAATCCTGGACGAATCAGCTATATTTTTAGCACCAACACTACAGACAGACAAATAGATGAAACAAAGAGTATTTTCAAGCTCCAAAAAACGAAAAATCTGGATAATTATGGGTCGACAAAAACAAATGGAGGTCGTTTAGAAAATTGAAAGACCGCACGAAGGCTAGAATGAATAGGAGGAGCTAAAGAATGTTGTCTTTGGGGGAAAGGAAGTCTTTATAAGTCTATTCTTCAATTCTTTTCAACTTTTGTAATCAGCTGTTTTCTCCTACCTAAAGCATTATGTGATGAATTTAATAGATTGATAAGCAATTATTGGTGGAGATATGAAAAGGAAAAAAGGGGAATTCACTGGCAAAGCTGGTTAAAGATGTGTTGGGATAAAAACCACGATGGAATGGGGTTTAGAGAAATGAGAAGATTTAACAAGGCCATGTTGGCTAAACAAGGGTGGAGAATTCTTGCCAATCCCAACATGCTGGCACATAGGGTCCTTCAGGCTAAGTAATCTTCATGGATCTTTTCTAAATATTGATTTAGGAGCCAACCCACCACTAACGTGGAGGAGTATTTGGACAACAAAAGCAGTCTTGCTAAACGGATTGAGATGGCGTGTTGAAAATGAAAGGTCCATTCACATATGGAAGGATAAATGGGTCCATGCAACGCAGATTTCATGATGTAGTTACCGAGGAACAATTACAACGTCTATGGCTTAGTGGCTAACTTGATTTATGAACAGACTCGAACATGGAAATGGGATTTAATTCATGAGATGTTTACTCAAGATGAAGCAGATGCTATATGTGAAATGCCTTTGACCAAGATGGATAAACCGGACTGCCTACCCTGGAATTTTGACAACAAAGGTCTTTACACAGTGAAAAGTGGATATAAATTGCTAAACAGACAAGCTATGGAGAATGTTCCGGATGAGGAAACAACTGAACAAAGGGAGAGGGGACAGAATGTATGGACGAAGATCTGGGCAACTGATGCACCATCAAAAATTAAAATATTGATGCGGAAGGTGAGCAAAGGTTTTCTACCAGTAGGGGTGAATTTGGTGAAGAGGTATATTCCAGTGGCAAGCACCTGCATGAGATGCGGAAATGAAGAGGAAGCCGTATTGCATGCAGTTAAGGGATGTTGTTGGGTAACAAAGATATGGGAAAATCTCAATGTCTAGTGGGAGAGAGAAGATGACCAGTAGGATGAGCCTTTACATTGGTGCGCAAGGGCTATGGAGAATATCACAGTAGAACAGATGCAATGCTCCTGGTTGGTATGTGGACAATCTGGAATGATAGGAACAATAAATATCATGGAGAACAAAGAATGGACCCACTGGTATCTACTACGTTTGTGAGAAGCTATATAAAAGAGCTTCACAAGGCTCGACAGTAGCATGTTAATGCCAATGAAGAACGGGAGAGTACGTGGAAACCACCAGACAGACACTTATCAAAAATCGATTTTGATGAGGCAGTTGACAGAGGTATAGGGGTATTGATCCGAGATTATGAAGGCAACGTCTTAGGACCTTATTGTAATAAATTGCTTGGGGTGACAAGCCCTTTCACTGTTAGAGCTTATGCGGCTGTAAGGGTGCTGGGATTTGCAAAGGATATTGGGATCCATGATATCATTTTAGAAGGTGACTCACTAACAGTAATTACAAGAATGAAGAACAAAAACCAGGATCTGTCTCCTATAGGGAATTTGATAGAGGAAGCAAGGGTTAGAGCTACTAAGTTTCATGAGTGTAGAGTGCAGCATAATAGACGAGAAGGAAATACAACTGCCCACTCGCTAGCAAAGTATGAACTGGGGGCTGCGAAGGAAAGTTCTAGATTGAAGAATGTTCTGTTTTATTACATTCACTTGTAGAAGATGAAGCTATTATTATTAATGAATGAATGAAACAATTTCTTTTAAAAAAATTAACTCAATAGATATATGCAATTACTTATAAAAAAATTATTTAAAATTTAAAATTTAATATTTATAATAAATTTCTTTATCCTAAGGTCACAATTTCCTTTTAAAAAAAAATAATAAATGGCTTTGTGTATTAATTAAAAAATAATAATTGGCGTATCTCTGACAAAGACGAAAAAGTTTTCGGTCTCGTCGACACGTCCGCTTAAGGCTACCCATCCCAAAGGTGGATCACTAAGCCAATTTTTGAAGTATCGAAAAAACAAGTAGCTTTGTTGGGCCTCACAAGTTTAATTAAACTCGTGAAACCCTATTTCACTAGTAATAATATTATATTATATTATATTATATTATATTAATGAATAACAAATTTGAAAATTATTAATCTCAGTATATTTTTATCATGTAATAATAGAATTACAAAGAGAGATTCACTTACATCAACATAAATTTTATACTCTTTTTTAATCTTTAAATTAAAATGATTAAATTAAAAATATTATTTTAATATAAATTAATTATGAATTTAATTTTGATTCAAAAATAAAAAAATTATATATAAAATATAAACTAATGTAAATGAATTGTTATTCTAAAATTATATATATATTTGAATAGGTAAGAGATTCAAGCTTTTTTTTTTTTTTTTATAAAATCAAATTGACACAACTTGTTCTAAATTCAATTGACTATAGTAAATTCCCATGTGACAAATGAATTGAGAATAAAAATTTATGACATTTAAAAAACATATGATATAAAAGTTAACAATAGAGGTGGTGGTCGGATCTATTAGACTTTTTTCTAAACAAAGTGTAAAATTGGCTTCACTCACTTATTTACATATTAATCTATTGTTAAAATAATAAAATATTATTTTATATTAATATTTTTAAATTAAAATTACATAAAAACATGTCAATTAAACTTTGCCTTAGTTGGTGGTAAAGAAAAAAATCTTAAAATTGTGAAATTTTTAGTTTAAATTTCATTGGTAAGATTTAATTTGACTTTATATTAGAATTGTGTAATTATATCCTAGTTGATTATTTAATGATTTTTTATAGAAATATAATATTTCAAAATGATGAATTCTTTAAAAAATTTATATAAAAATATTATTTATTAATAAATATATAATCAAACTCGACTAGGGTCTACTAAAATTCGCTGGAATCATGTTGAACCCACAAACTTAAGGATTGCTCGCTCCCTGAAACCTCCAATTAACATTGGACTTTGCAACTTTCCGTGTCCAATTTATCTGTGGCAACTGTCAACCACTTAATTGCTCCTGCAATTCTTTCCTGCCCCCACCAGTCCCACCGCTCAAGAATGGACTCACTCACGGCCAGCACGTGAAAGTACTTGGCTTTGTTATTTCTCAAGTCAATGAATCATGAACAGAATATAAAGGGAAGTCAAATTATGTTAGAGATTTTTGTATTTTATGAAAATTTAAAATTTAGTTTTTAAATTGTAATTTATTTAAATTTAGTTTTGATATTATTTTGAAATGATAATTTTAATTTTGTATTGAATTTTGACATTCAATTTTGAAGGAATTAAAGTAATATTTTATAATAATTTTTTAAAATATATCAAATCTATTAATAATAAAAAATAGATACAAACACATAATAATAAATTATAAGATGTTAATATAACATATATATAAAAAAATAAATGTATTAAACAATTGGTCTCACAATTTTTAATTATAAATCGCTAACAATATTCTTTATAAAAATAAAATCGTTATATTTTTTGACAATATTAATACATTATTTTATTATATTTAATATTTAAAGTATTAAAGTGAAAAAATCACAAAAATATATTTTTTAAATAAAAAATTAAATTTTAAAACAATAAAATAAAGATTTTGATATGATAAATCGATACCTTCTAATTTTTTACATGATATTTTTACATTATGAAAAATGAAAAAGTATTTAAACTAATCATATTAATTATTTTAAAATGTAATAATTTTCAAATAAAATAAGCATGCATATAGTAAAAAAATTAGTTGAAAAAAATCATAATTAAATATTTGTCAAGTCGATTTTAGTAATTAAAATACCTACATATATATCTTAAGCTTAAATTTATATGTTTGTGAAAATAGAGTGTTGACAAATTTATTCATTTTAAATTAAAATTAATTTATAATAAGTAAACACATGTTAAAGAATTATATATATATTTTAAATTAACGCTATGTTTGGATAAATATTAGTAAAAGAAAGGAAAAGAAAGTAAAGTAAAAGAAGGAAATGTTACTTAAAGAAAAGGAAATGATATATGTATAATTTATTTGGATAGTTAAAATTAATAAAAGAAAAAAATTAACGAAATTCTAATAACTATTATTTGGTTAAATAATAAAAAGGGAAGGAAATAATTTATTATATTACTTTTTTCGATTATAACCTTTGATAATCTTTGTTTTTACTATAACATTTACATGTTTATGTTAATGTATTCCATGTTTTCAATTTTCCTTTATTTTTTCATAAAAATAGTCATCAATGAAATTTATGTAATTTATAAAAATAAAAGAAAAAAATTGGAGACAATAAATTTATTGGTAAATGATGTTTTGCATTTTCAATTTAATTTTAGAGTTTAAAATCATACACTTTTAATTTAAAGAAATTAATAAAGATATAATAGTCATTTTATATTTTAAAAATTTTATCATTTTCCTTTCCCTTCATTTTCCCCCAATTTAGGGTAATTAAAAAATGAAAGAAGTTGAGGGAAACCAAAAGGAGCTAAGTATACCTTCCTTTCCTTTATTTTTATTTTTTAAGTCATGTACAAACAAGTGAAAAGATTTTCCATTTCTTTTTATTTCCTTTCCATTCCTTCCCTTTTTCTCCCCTTACTTTAATCTAAACATGTTGTAAGAGTTATAATATTTAGATACAAATAATTTTTGTAATTATATATCCAATATAAATACATAAAGTAAAAAATAATGTTTATCAACACAATAAACTTAAGTTTGAAGGGACCATACTATTTTTTATTAAAAATTTCAAAATTATTATGAAAATCACATATATATAAAAAAAATTTCAAATTATTTAAAGGGCCATTGACCTTTTAAGCTCTTTAAAGGATCTACTATTTGTCTTAGTCTAATCATTGACTTAGTTAATTTTTTTCCTTTAAAAATGCTAACATGGTTGTTGATTTGATAATATAAGTATTGATTTTATTGATGTGACGTTGACTTATTATCATAGTAATTTAAATGGATGAAATTAATTATTAAATTATATAAATGATTCATGTATTCATAGAAAATCTAAAATTTAGTCTCTATACTCCCACAAAATTTAAAATTTAGTCCTTTTAATATAAAAATATTTTATTTTTTAGTTTTTTAAAATATTAAATTTTAAAAATATTTTAGTTCCCATATAAATTCTTTTCCAAATATATTAGTTTTTATTATATATAATTAATTATTAATAATATCATATTAATAATTTTATTATTATTATCATTTATATTAATCAATTATAATATTAATAATTTAAATTAATATATCAAAATTAATATTATTTTAATTAGTTTAAATATATCATATAACAAAATTTATAATACACCAAACTATTGAATATATTTACATTTGTAATAAATCTGTAATAGACCATGAATGAAATAATCGTTTCATTCAATCAAATAAAATAAAAGATTCGAATTTAGATTTTACAATAGACGAGTTTTTATCCATTTGAAGGATAAATTTTGAATCTTAGAAAAATGAAAGGATGAAATGATTTATTTGATAAACCAAAACATCAATATCGTATATTATAATGAGAACTTTAAATTTTTTAAATTTTCACAAAAAAAAAAAAACTTATCTAAATAATTATGTTAAATTACATAATAAGATTGATTTTAAAACCAATACACATTAAGTTTAGTAAATTACTTTAATGTATTTAGAATCTTGAATTTAGATTTGATTATAAAAAATCATTTAAATAAAGTTTAATTTTAAAAAATAGAAACAATGTTTGATGGAAAATTTTACCTTTATGGGAAGTAATTATAATTCTTATTCATTTAATAAATTAATAAAAAAATAGTTTTATTAAAATTAGTTAATGATAGATTTATATCATATTTGACAAATTTGTAATAGATTTTTAATAGATTGGTGTAATATTTTTTTTCATATAGCCACAACATACTACAATTGAGAGAGAAAAGTATGACAAAATTAGTAATAGATTTATATTTTGTGATGAATGTAACAAAAGATAGTGACCGAACTAGTAATAGTATTTCACATAAGTGACAAAAAATTGTGATAGATTTAGTGATAATATATAAAAATTGTGATAGAATATTATGATAGATTTTCAATATTGTGATATAATATTATGAGAGAATATTGTAGCAATTTTTAAAATTTAATATTTTAAAAAACTAAAAAATTTAAAAAAATTCAAAATATTTTCATATTAGAGGTAGTAAATTTTAAATTTCATATGAGTACAGAAACTAAATTTCAAATTTTGTGCGAGTATAGAAACTAAATTTCAAATTTCGTATAAATACATGAGTCATTTACATAATGTAACAACTAATTTCATTAATTTTAATTGCCACATTAGTAAATCAATGCCATGTTAGCAAAGTCAATTACCACATTAACATTTTTAATGGCAAAAAATTGATGGAGTTAGTGATTGGATTATAATTATCAAATCAAAATAGTACAAGAGCTAAATTTTTATAAATTATAGTATAAGCATTAAATTTTAAATTTTCACTAAATATAGAGACCTCTGGCATAGTTTAAAAAAATGGAAATTATATATATAAAAAAGCAATTACCAACAATTATTATTTTTTTCCATTAATAAGGGTTTTTTTTTCCAATAATAAGTGTTTTGTAACAATATTTCTTCAACCATTGCAATTTTCATTTTTTTTTTTACTTTTTTTAGCATTTTACTTATTCAATTTTGACTATTGATATCTTTGACTTATCAGCATTTTCTAAAGAGAAAGAGGAAGAAAGAGATGATTGCAAGAAATTTCTTGAAAATTTCTCAAAGTACAAATAGTTCTTCCCCTTTTGTCAAGATTGTCTTCCTTACCACTCTCTTGGATAGTTAACAAGAAACTTTTTCACTTTCAATTCAATTCATTAAGTAATCTCTCTCTAATATATGCTATGAAGAATTTTACCATAAAGTACTTTTTTTTTTTACAAAAAAAAAACTTTATGTCTTAACATTTTTCCATTTCACCTTTCTTTATAGCCTAACCATCACCTTCACTGGTGGTTTGCTAAGGGCTTACATCCCTCATGACAACATAGCTTTAGATTATGGCTCCACGAACAACAAAAGTGATCTTGCTGGCTGATCCTAGTTTGTAGATAACACCATCTATTTACGCTAGTCAAATAAGGCATTGGTTATCTTAAGTTCTATAACAAAGGAAAATTCCATACCTTACAGAACTATTAAGAACATGGGTTTTAGCCCCATGTTTTTTCACTAATTAAAGGCCATAGACCTTTTGTTTTTTAACTAAAATAAAATCCCTACATAATAAAAAGGTAGGGGCAATTTTTAGGCATAAAAAAGAAAAGAGGTGAACTGTCAGAGAAAGGAAATAAAAGGTTGTTAAAGCATGAGAGAAAGTAAAGTGAAGGGGAGAGCTATTAGTTTGATTGAGAGGTTGAACAGTGGTCGATTTGTGATTCGATTGAGCTAAAATTTTGTTAGCATGTTCACAATTTAGTGTTTTATATTTTAAACAGTGGAGATTGAGTTTGAAGCTCTCTAGAAAGACATTCAAGGTGAATTTGTTGAGTTACCTATTTAGTGAAATTTCTCTAATTATTTTTTAGTTATAGTTTTAGCTAGATGAAAACTTTGTATATAATTATTTGATAGTAGAGATTTTTTTTTGTAGTCCGTAATTTTTTTCCATTACATTAAAGGGTTTTTCATGTAAATCTTGGTATCATTTATTTTTTCTATGTTGTTGATTATTGATTGTTGTCTATTTTATTAGGGTTTATTATGATATATTGTTTATGTATTATTGTGTTTGTCACTTCAAGCCCAACAAGTGGTATTAGAGTACTAGTTATTTTTTAGGTATCCATACAGTAGTAACCTAGGATATAAGTAAATTTTATGTGACATCATGAAAGGTGATACAGGTTATATGATAAAAATTGATGTTATCTAATTATTCAATTTAGAAGCCAATGATAGAGGATTATTTATATTGTAAAGATTTGTATGAGCC